>NC_056731.1:569697601-569787601 GCF_019279795.1 Protopterus annectens | reverse complement strand
CATTTGTATGTATATCCCTAAATGCACCAACAACAATTGCTTCAATCTGTTTACTCATGTTGTATTGCTCAGTCTTTTCTGTTTGTATAATTGTATATTTGCTTTGTTTTATTGAGCCCAGGCCAGGACTGAAAAAAAAGTCGATACTGAAGCACAAAATGTTGAACATCAAAATCCTGAGTGCATAATATCTAAAGACTAGAATTCTGGAGACCAAAATATTAAATTCCCAGTCTTCCCCCTCTGCAGGACCCATGAGTCTATATTACGTTGCCAAAAATCTTATTCTGGTGAACACCTATTCACTGACATCTAATCAGTGAAAATTATTTCAGCGATTCACTGAATTTGCTAAGTATCTGACCAACAACAGAACTTTGCCCTTTTTTCTACTGTAGTGTGATCTCAGAGTTGATATATATAGGTAGGGGGTTGAGGGGCAAAGTTCCCCACAGTAGGTGGGTTTGATTGACACAGATGTTGCTCCATTGCTCTTTGGGCAAGTACTTACTTACCCTTAGTAAATTCAGTGAATCGCTGACATGATTTTGCTGATTAAGTGTCAGTGAATAGGTGTTCACCAGAATACAATTTTGACGACATAATATAGACCTGAACCCATAGTAGCACTTGTATTTTGTTTCTGGGTTGGCCCTGTAGGGAGATTCAATAAGAGAAGGTTTTTTTTTTTCAATATTGTGGTCTTCAGCATTTTGATCTTTAGTTTTCAGGATTTTGATGTTCAAGATTTTGTGCTTCAACATTTTCATAGTAAACAATCACACACACACACAGAATACTTCATTTTGTTTGTAAAGATATTACTGGGGAGACTTATCAGATTGCATGCATTTATCTTCCTGTTGATTTTAGAGATGGATGTGATTTTCTTAATTATGCTGAGCAGTGGTTTTATCCTAATGGACATAACACATTTGGGTGAAAAATTTCAGTGTGATTCTGAGACTTTTAAGTACCATCTAAGATAGTATCAATAATTTTTTTTTTATATCTTTAATTTTTCCTGTCAAATATATTACTGGAACTGTCTCTGCTAATAACTTTGAAAATGATCCATCTTAAAACCAGCTCTCAGGACTCTCAGTTTCTTCTCAATAATATCCAGGAACTGTCAGATGGATAGAATATACAATAAACTGGATAATTTCAAAGAAAATGCACTAAGCAAATGGACCAAATACAGGAAGATTTACAACAACAAAAAGTTCATGTTTCTGGCACAGAGGACTCACTGAATGATGTAGAATGAAGATTGATGGAAGAGGAACACAGCATAGAATTTCTATTAAAATAAAACACAGCTCTTCTCAATAAAGTTGATGTCCTTGAAAATAGGTCATAGAAATTATATCAGAATATTTGGTCTTCCAAAGAAAATAGAAGGTAACAATAAGACTTTTTTTAAAATCCTAGCTTCCTAAAGTATTAGACTTACCTGAGGCAATGTCTTTTGGCATTGAGAGAGCACATTGATCCCTATCTTCTACCTCTCAAAAAATAAGTCATCTTCAAGAGCTACAATTGTCAGATTTTTCCCCTCACAGGACAAAGAATTAATTCTCAAAACTGCCTGGGCTAAATCTTGTGTTAAAATTGATGACATAATTATTCATTTTGACAATGACTATTCATCTACAGCTATTTCCAAAAGGAAATGTTTTCTCCCCCTAATTAAAGAACTAAAGAAAAAATAAATTGAAGTCCATTTATTATTTCCTGCTAGACTAAAGTTTTTTCTTTCTGACAAAACAAAGTTTTTTGAAGATCTGGATGCAGTTGTCCCTTTTTAAAAGTCAATAACATTCTTGAACAAAATAAAGAAATGGATTGGATGGGTTCTACTCTTAAAAGAAATGCGGGTGGAAGACTAATGATAAAAAGAAGAAAATAAAGGACAAATGACTTTTTCTTTAGTTATAATTGATATATTAATCTTCAGTTTCATTTTTTTCAGCTTCTCTTACATTTAATTCTATATTCTCATAGATCTGTGTGATATTCTTGCCAATATTGCAAAGGGAAACCCAGATCTTCCTTCAGTAAGATACATTATTTGTTTTTTTCACGTTAGTCATATTGCTTTTTTATATGATAAATTAGTACCATTTAGATATATCCTCTTCATTATTGGTTTACTATCACATTAGCAAATAGCAGGCAGGATATTATTGAAGTGAAGTTCTCCAGTAGGCATTTTTGTGAACCCAGATATATCGACTACACAACATCAAAGGGGTAGTGTAGTTCAAGTATTTGAGTTTGAACTTTTGAGCGGAGATCGCGGTTTAGAGAGAAACAGAAAATTAACCCATTTCAAGTAGTGTGATCTTGGAGTTGGTATATATAATTTGCAGGGGGTGTGGAGAGGTGCAAGAGGCTTGCCACCCTGCAAAATAGTACTGTTGACTGCAGAGTATCATGGTACTTTATGGTACATAACATGCGTTATGTCAAATGCATCAAACTACGAGTGTCGATGTATTCTGTTTCTAGTTTGCTGGTTGTTTGATATGGTTTTCTACATTTTGAGTTGACATTAAGGCTGGTTGATGAATGCAGTTTCAAAATTTCAATAGGGTACCTCATTATTTCTAGGATAGTTCATTTCTATTAAGTAGTAAATAGGTATATTTAAGGTTACTCTGCATTTGTAAGTTCCCTCTTTTCCTTTTGATAGTTAAATAAATAATATTTTGTTTATTTTAGATTATTACTATTTTATTTTCATTTAATGGTTGTATGCTGCATGCTGTGGTGTTGACCTCATTCTGTTTTGTGTATATTCTGTCTCTCTGTGTTGCCTGTGCCATTATAGTCTACGGTGCTTTTCTTTTCCTTTACTTGTTCTTCCTTGGTGTGTTTTTGGTATCTACTGGAGGCTTCTATGTGTCTGTGTTCAGAAATGGGGTGGGGTGTCTATATGTTGTTTGGTATTAGCTTGTTTTGAAATCATTTTGGATGTTGAGGGTGGTGGCTTTTGTTTGCTGTGGCTGCATTTGTGGTCTGGGTGCAGAGGTCACCTTGCAGATTTGCTGTATGCTATGTGTTGCTATTTTTGTTATAGAGCTTTGGGAGATTTGATGGGCTGAGGGTGAGGAATTGTGTTCACTGTGTGTTGTATGGATTGGGGTTTCTGCTATGACTGTTATATCTCTGAATGTGCTTTTGTTTAAAATGTATTTGTTTTGTGTGTTGTCTTTTGCCTGAGTGGAGGAGGAGGGCTGTGTGTGAGTGATATGCTGTGAACATTTTACTTTGTCAGGTTTCTTGGTGTGGCTTATATTGTTGGTGAGTGAGCTCCATATGAAGTCTGGAAGGGATTTAGTGTTTCTGTCAGGATCCTATTTTTGAAGTTTCCTATTAAGTACACATGATGTTCTAGCTGAGTTTCAGTCACTGGAAAGGGATGGGCTTAATCATTTCTGTTCTGAGCTGGTTTGGGCTTTTGCAAAGATTTAGCTTTACTATACAACAAAATGCCACTGGAGCCAGAGTGAAGTTTAGCACTTTTGTCCCATTTATTACAGAACTTCCTCAGAACATTCATACAGATACACTTATTTCCTTTTATACTGACAGTTATCATGACATAATTTCCTTGATTAATACATTTCTACACTTTTAAAAATAAGTACAATACTAATATAAAATTGTTATAAATATAACTAACACATACCCCATTTTCTTAAAACAAAATGCATACAGATAACTAATTATTAATATATTTCAAATGACTTTTGACAGAAATGTTATCATTAATTCCTGGTGCTACATCTGCCCTCAGAAAAAGCTGCCATTTAAGTTCATTTTTTTTCCAAATTGAAAGATCAAACAAATCTATTTTTATTTACCTTCTCTACTACAAAAAAAATAAATTTTCTAAAATCTTTACAGTTCACAGAGTGTTTAGCTAAAGCATTGCTAAAATCTTTTTTCTTAACAGCTAACATGTGTTCTCTAACCCTATGACCCAATTTTCTAATAGTTTTGCCTATATAAAACTTCTCACAACTGGACCATACTGCAAGGTAAACTAAACCTTCACTCTAACAATTATATCGGCCTTTTGCAACTAAATTATAATTTAAATGTTTCAAATGGTGGCTATGCCCCGCCATCATAAATCTACACTGGGTGCAGTTAGTGCATAGAAATGTTCCTAAATTTTTAAAAGTAAAGAACTTCTATCTCTGTTGACCTAGAAGAACTTTCCAATAACTCATTTAAATTTCTAGTTTTCTTACTAATAAATTCTAATAAATTTTGGTTGTGACCCTACTATTTTACTCAGGTCTTCATTTCCTAAAATGATCTTCCAGTTATCAGTAATAATTTTTCTAATATTAGGCCCGTCTGTACTCATAGGTACAGGAAAAGCACATTTAAACAATTCCCCATCTTTACTCACATTTTCTTTATTTTTCTTAAACCCTGCCCTCAAAATGGGAGGGAACCTTTCATCTCTGTTTATGTTAATGGTATGGATAATATCATCAAGGACTTTCTGATCATACCCTCTCTCCACAAATAACTGTGATGATACCTACTTCCCTAACATCCTATCTCAAAACTTTCTTCACTATTTCTTCCCTAGACATCACCATCATTCATGCTAACTCCTTTACTAAACTTCTAGGAATTACAATTGATGACTAACTGAAATTTGACCATCATATCCAACAATCCATCAAAAAGACCAATCAAGGGGGGCATGGCCAAGGATGAACACAGGATAACAGCAGATTTCTTCAGCTCCACCAACATAACTACATTAACAGGAAATTATTACTTCAAAATTCAACTAATGGAATAATTTTATTTCTAAAAACGTTTGGAATATCAGTACCTTGAATAATATCTAAAAAAGAAAGAAGTTTTAACTAACTTTCCTGTCAGAAATCTATTTGGAAATTTCTCTCTCACCACTTCTGTTCAGAATGAGTTCCAGCAAGGCTAACAGTCAGGATTCCAGCATTAAGAAGGAGCTTCAGGCATTATTATCAACTATACAGCAACTAACAACTAAAATGGACAGACTGGATGTTAAAATTGATAATTTTATAGAGAAAACCACAAAACAAATGGATGTGCTACACCAAGATCTACAACATCAGAAAGCTCAGATAACAGGTATAGAAGAGACACTTAATGATATGGACAACAGAATTAAGGAAGAAGAAATAAACACTGAATTCTTATTGAAACAAAACACGCACCTTCAATCCAAACTAGATGACCTGGAAAACAGATCCAGATGCAACAATATAAGGATTTTTGGACTGCCAGAAAATATAGAAGGTAATAACATTACATCTTTTTTAAATACTTGGCTTCCCAAAACTTTAGATCTGTCAGAGGCATTTTCTTTTGGCATTGAAAGAGCCCATAGGTCTTTATCCATTTCTAATACAAATAAAAAGTATCCTAGATCAGTTATTGTAAGATTTTTATCATCTTATGACAAGGAAATGGTACTAAAATCTGCATGGGCTAAATCACCTATAAAAATTAATGAAGCAACTGTGCGCTTTGACAATGACTATTCTTCTCTGGTAATATCAAAAAGAAAGTTTTTTTTTACCATTAATAAGAGAGCTTAAGAAAGCACAGTTCAAAACTCATCTTTTATTTCCTTCCAAACTAAAAATCTTTTTACCTGATGGCCCTAAAATTTTTGAAGACTTGGACTCTGCTTTGTTGTATATTAAAAAAAATAAAATATTAGATGAAATAGAGGATATGGAATGGGCAAGTCCTTCGTTAAAGAGAACGGCAATAGGAACTTCTTGGAAGACATCAGAGAAACAAAAAAGACTAAAAAATAAATGACATGTTTTATATTTCTTTGAACTCTTTAATTACAGTTTCTGCATTTACAAGAAAACCACAAATATCTTAATGATTTGTACAGAATTATTTTAATGTGCAAGAACAGAAGTGTGTTTTATGAATAATCAAACTTTCATGAGGAACAAATAACTTGATACAAATCAACTTGTTTCTCTTTTGTGACAAAGAGACCTAAGGTTAGTAATATGATATATTTCCTTTATTTTCTTATTTCAAATAATAGCATTCTCTTTAAACTAAATATATAGAGGAGGGAGAGGGAGGGCGGGGAGGGGGGAAAGATGAAAAGAAGGGAAAAAAAGGGGAAAAATAATCTATCATCTCTTTAAAATTATTTATGCTGTTTAAGTATTACTGCTATATATTATACTATGACTATATTACTTAAATACATGATATTAAATAAGATGTCATGATATAACTGCAGTTGACTAGAACTAAAGCAGTTGTAAGTAATATGTCTCAGGTTTTACTTTATTAAAACAAACAGCAAGTAAATATCTATGTATGTACCTTTTTTTTTCTCTCTCTCTCTTACAATGTAACAAGTTTCTGATAATACTAATATGTGTTTGTAACATACTTTCAATGAGAAAATTTAATGGGATACATAAATATGAGTAATGTTTTTGTTAAATAATTGAAGGCTTGGTTTCACTGCCATAGAGACTGCAATGAGTTGTGAAGTGCTTCGAGAAGGTTTTACACTGTATAATATCCATTTACACTCAAAATGAATGTTTGTCACTTACTTTTATTAAAATTTCCACCAGAATGTTATAAGAGACAATTTAAGTTATAGATATCCTCGTGAATAGTGTCCTTGAGCCGTTTTAAAAGCGTCAACATCCAGAAAACACGCAGAGAAGCTGAAAGCAGCCATTTTGAACTTTGACCCCTGATTTCACACAGACTCATCGCAAATTCAAGAAGTAAACTGTTTCAGGAAGTAGAACTGCTGTAAATGCGGTATTGTGATGAAAAACGAACTTTATGACAACAAAATGTGAGTTTTTCTTTATAATAATTTACTTATTTAAGATGTAACTTATAAAATGTAAAAGTTATAATGATTTTAAATGGCTTAATATGCCATAGTAAACAAATGAGATAATTTAGAATGCATAGAAGCTAAAACTCAAGCATATATGACTCTGAAAGTTTATATAGTTGCTGCACTTTAATGTATATGGATGCTTATGATTTAATGATATACAATATTATAATGCATTTATTGTAACAAACATAAACAAGTATGTGCATTATTATGATTCTATTACAGAAGAAAATGTCATGTGATATATTTTAAAGCTGCAGTGCAGATATATAAGATATAGCAGGCTTTCATCACAATGATTTATGCATAACTAGGGATCATTATTGCTTTGTAGTGTGTTCTTTTAACTTATATACTGAGAATATTCATTTTTATTTAAATGGTGAGAATAAGTAAGAGAAGGAAGCTTCTAGTGTAAGTAGTTTAAAGTTTTAAAGCTACTAACAGTACTGTTATAGCAGAATATGGGAATACTCTAATGTAAGTAATGTTTGAGTCATAATAGCCTGAGATAACAAATGTTATTGAATTCAAATGAGCATAAACATATAATAAGAACCTATCTTTGCAAATTTTATTAAACTGTCAAATGGGTATTCCCTTTTTTTTTCTTTCCCTCTCTTCTCTGCTCCCACTTTCAAGATTGTTAGAATGCTATTATGATAATGATTTCATTATATAGAATAGATGTACATAGCATTATTAAGTTGATTATAAAAGTTTTATATGACCATACGAAACTGTTATATAAATTGTTTAAGTCTTGTTATAATAGATAATTAAAATAAATGAGGTTAACTCTAGTTAATAATAGTTAGTATTTAATTAATTTGGTGGCGGCTGGAGTACTGCTGCTTAGGATAGGGGGATAACTTGAGTGGTATTTGCTACTCGAAGTTGGAGTTTTTAACTCCAGGCTGGATGCTTTGTTTAATCCAAACAATATTTTCACCTGATTATTGTTATGTGTATATAGTTTTGACATCCACATCACATTTTATAATCTCATTGTCACTACAAGTAAAAGTAAAAATTTCACAAAAATCTATAAGATTTTCATTAAATACAGCTATAATTAATAGAACACCTAAAGGAGGAGACATAATAATACTTATTTTAGTAATTGTTATTCTGATTATAAGTTCTATGTGTCTATAACAATTAAATGGTAACTTTAAAAGGAATTTCTTTAAACATTAATGGACTGAATAACCCATGTAAAAGGGCAAGTTTAATAAGATATATTAATCTGCATAAAGCCAACTTAATATTCCTTCAGGAAACACATCTCCTGAAAAAAGATATAGACAAATTAGCCACTAATAAATATACAGTCTTGGTTAGCTCAGAACACACACAGAAAAAAGAGGAGTGGCTATCTTATGGAACAAAAATATGCCCATACCTAAAACTATTAAGTCATATAAAGATGATAAAGGAATGTTCTGCCTGGTTACAATACAGATTAATGGGAAAATATATACATTGATTAATGTATACTGGATACCAGGAATTGGCACTAATACAGTGAAACACCATCTCAATAAGATTATATAATTTTCTAAAGGAGATATTATTTTAGCAGGAGATTTTAACTGTATCTTACATGAAAAAGATACTACTACTACAGGGAAAAGGAAAATCTCATCCAATGCAAAACATTTAAAGGATTTCATTACTTTATATCACTTGAATGATATTAATAATCAGATAGATTCTAATTCATTACCATATACTTTTTTTTCTAATAGACATAAAACTTATTCAAGAATAGATAGAGTATTTATTTCTAACCAACTGGTAACAGACCTAATTAATTCTAAGATCATTTCATGCCCTATATCAGATCATAATTCAATTGTCTTTGAATTCATGGTAAATATTACTTATAATGTTCAGATCAAAAGAATACCAGCATACCTAACTCAACTAAAATATTATAAAGATTATTTGCTTACAGAGGTACAACATTTCTTAGACTTAAACAATACACCTGATGTTTCCATTATTTACATTTGGGATTCCCTAAAATCTTATTTATATGGACAAAGTATCAGATGGTATAATAATAAAAGGAAATCTTGGGACAAGGAATTATTAGACATTCAAAACAAATTAGACTCATATAAACATAATAATAAGGAAAATATTATGGACAAAAAAGTCATTGAGGAAATAAATACATTAAATGAGAAATACAAAGAAATTTTAAGTCACAAAGTCAAAATAACATTAGAGAAATATACATTTTTATCTTACTCAATAAGTCCCAAATACTTACATAAACTTAAAAATAAAACAAAAAGGCTGAATAAACAAAATCACATCAAAGAAATTTTCTCTCCAAAGAAAAAGAAGAACGTCTCTAGTTTACCAGAAATATTAGATGAATTTAGAAATCACTTTCACAACATTAATCATAATAACATTAATATGGATTCTAAAGATAAAATAAAGAACTTTATAATTACAAACATGAACAAAAAACTGAATAAACAACAGACTAAATTAATAGATAAAAATATTTC
The DNA here is from genome assembly GCF_019279795.1 of Protopterus annectens. Taxonomy (NCBI): domain Eukaryota; kingdom Metazoa; phylum Chordata; order Ceratodontiformes; family Protopteridae; genus Protopterus; species Protopterus annectens. Next base: position 569,778,145 of record NC_056731.1, on the reverse strand, counting down.
ATTTACAGAGGTTATCACACAAATAAATAAACTTAAATCAAACAAAGCACCAGGTAATGATGGTATTATTCCTGAGATTTATAAAATCCTTCCTAAGAGCACCTACTTATTAATACATAAGGTTTTCATTTCAGCTCAAAATGAGTTATTAATTCCCCCATCCTGGCAATGCACATTTATTTAGCCAATTTTGAAACCCAATAAAGATCCAACTAGATGCACTTCATATAGACCTATTTCATTACCTATAAAATGTTCATGAATATATTTGCTGACAGATTAAAGACAATCATACCAAGTATAATAGATATAGATCAGACTGGCTTTATTATAAATAGAAATACGTTTGATAATATAAGGAGAACTTTAACCCTGATTGATTATGCAAACAGGAAAAAGAAAGATTTGACACTCATTAGCCTTGATATAAGTTCAGCATTTGACTCAGTAAGTTGGGACTATTTGTTTATCTTATTGAAGTGTACAAATTTCTCTGATACATTTGTGAATTTAATTGAACATCTATATAAAGGAGCATTGGCTTACATTAAAATAGGAACATATGTCTCACAAAAAATACCTATATTAAAAGGTACAAAACAAGGGTGTCCACTCTCACCATTATTATTTACTTTAATAATGGAGCCTTGGGCTAATTTGATTAGAAACAGCAATGATATAAAATGATTTGATATAGATGAAAATACAATATCTAAAATCCAACTTTTTGCAGATGATGTTCTAATTACATCAGCAGGAACAAATTCTTCTATGCGGTCATTATTTGACAAGATGACAGATTTCAAGAATATTTCTGGTTTGATATTTAATGAAGAAAAAACTAAAATATTACCAATATACTCAGGGAAAAATGTTCTCACTAATGATTTTCTCAAATACATACCCAATTCAGGTCAAATAACTTATTTAGGCATAATATTAACTAAAGATATTAAATCTATTATAAATAATAATTATAGTAATTGTCTTCATAATATACAACCACCTCGCTGGCCTTGTTCAAGATGAACCTTGACCAATGGATGAGAGATCGCAGATACACCCCAGGGGTTACCTCAGTGTCACTGCTCGACAGAGGCACAGCAAAATAATGGGCATAGTTTCTCCAAACTAAAGTGGTGGTGTAAGCCACAAAACTATGAGCTAGGCTTGTAAATGCCCTCGGGCAGATAGCCTAGTATGAACCTATGAACCTATGAACCTATGAACAAAATCATTTCAATAGCTGGAACAATATGTTTTTTACCATGGAAGAAAGACTCACAATTATTAAAATGATAATATTCCCGAAGATATTATACATAATACAATCAATAATACTCCCACCTACAAAAATAATAATTAAGAAATCGAATTCACAAATGTTAAATTTCTTATGGGCACCTAATAGACCTAGGATTGCATTAAAGAAACATACCAATAGTTGGTCTCAAGGGGGCATATCATTTCCAGACTTTAATTTATATGCTATCTCTTCTATTATAAAAGTAATAACATTGCTAATAGATCAGTCATATGTTGCAAAATGGAAGGAATACTGGGAATTGATTAGCATGCACTTCACAAAAATATCGTTAACTCACAAAAATACTATTATAAACAATCCCATGTTATGGTTACTAAAAGAGTTTTGTACCTCATCTATTACACCAAAATATATAGCTAGTTACCCATTAAATATTATTATTAGATATCGTAATTTTATATATATATACATCCTAAGTATAAGGAATGGAATTTTATTTTATTTCCCATAATGTATTCACAAGGTATTCTTTTATCATCCACCTCTGAAAGAACTCTTTTGGTCACAGAGAATAATTTAAAGTATTGGTATCAAATGCTGTCTGACAATAAAGTTAAAAATTTAGACTTCTTAAAGCAAGAATTTGATTTGAGAGAAACATGTTGGTTAGAGATTCAGACTCTTAGACAACATCTTATTAATAAACTTGATTTAATGTCTTTAACAGTTAAAGAATCTGTCCCAATTCTAATTGACTACTTGATATTAAATTTACAACATAGGGTTTCTGATAAAGGTAAACTCTCACACATACATAAAATTATTAGAGATGAAACCTATTATAGTTCAGATAATTACTGGAATTATTTCATCTCCATTAATGGAGAATCTCCAAAACAACAAGATAAACAATATATATTGGAATCTGCTTATAAAACTACTTCTTCTATTAATTGGAGACTTTTTACCTGGAAATTTTTACATAGATCTTTCTATACACCCTTAATGATGAATAAAATAAACAATAAAGACAACATATGTAAGAGATGTACTGTAAAAATAAATATTGATTGGGCACATATGTTTTACGATTGTATAAAACTGAAGAAATATTGGATGTTAATCAATGATTTTTTGCAGGCTCTTTTTACAGATAATTTCATAGTCTCTAAATCACTTATATTATTTAACACCCATGTTCCTAAATGTGTTAAAAAAGTTAAACTTCCTTTATTATGGTCAATTATAGCTGTGGCTAGAAAGATAATAACCAGAAACTGGATTTCAGATACTCCTCCTTCATTTAATGAATTTAAAAATGTTATGATTGAAGTGTGTCATATGGAACTAATGACAATAAAGTCAAGAACCATTAGGAAAACTTCTTACTATAATATATGGGATACCTTACAAAACTTGTTAAAACAGTCTTAGTTTCATTAGTAAGATGTTACAGTTTAATTAATTGATTTGATTTATAGTGGATGTCTTTGTAAATACCTTAGTTGTTTTATCAAATGTTATAATTGTTTATATGTTAACTGTTTGTATAAGATTGTTATAATATTTATTTTGTATGTTAAAACTAATAAACTTGTTTAAAAAAAAAAGACCAATCAAAAACTAGATTAATTGTACAGACATACAGCATTCTCATCTACCACCTCAAGAATACACTTGCCCAAGCCTGTCTCCTCCCCTACCTACTCTATGCTTTCCCTATTATTACACATATGTAAGCAAACCTGTTAACCAAACTTGACCTAACCTACAACTAGATAGCCAATTTTGCCTGTAATCTCCCTTACAAATCCCATCCCTGCCTCATCCTTAAACAACTACAGTGGCTTAAATTCCCTCAGCTACTCCAACTTTTACTGCTACAGATGGCACATTCTCTAGTTTACAAACCTGAAGACTGTCCCTCCCTATCCACCCTCCTATCCCTTTACAAACCTGTATGATCTCTCCGCAGGGCTGACTAATTGCTACTTAACACCTACATGCAAACATATTGGCAGATTACTTTACAAATGCTCCATATCACAAGCTTGGAAAAAACTCCCAACTAACATATGATCTATCCAATCTTCATTCCTTTTAAAAAAAAATGAAAAACTATCTTTCTAACTCTCCCTCCTGCACCTGCCACCACCTACTTAACTTTTTCTTCCCCAGTTGTCAGACTACAACATTTCCCTCCATACTTTTACACAACTTTATAATCAAAAGTCCTATGGAACCTTAGCAACATCACTGCACATTTCTTTACTTAATCTCTTCCTTTACCTCCCCTAAGTACTTTTAGTTTTCACATCCCTCCTCACTCATTTCATAACTATTTTCTTGTTCCTAACTTTACTCTCCTCCATGCTCCTTCCCTCCACTATATTTTAACTCTTCTATTTAATACTTTGTCTTCCCCTCTACCTACTTAGTCTAGACATTAATGTTGTTTTAGGTTCTTAATGTTAATCTCTTTCATTCTCTATACCCCATTTGTAAATCCTCATTTTTGTTTCCAAGCTCTACAACTATTAGTTCATAGTTGTACATTTTGCTAAATGTTTTACTCTATTAATTTCTGCAAAAGTGTAAATGTTTTGTTCCTATGTATATTTGTATTCATTTTACTTGTAATGTAACTTTGTTATTGTTATCATATCATTTGTTTTAGAGCTTTTCTCCTTGGGTCTCCACTGAAAATGGGCCTCAGCCCAGTGTACAAACCCAGTTAACAAAAGACAAATCAATAAAATATAAATAAAAAAATATTATAATTTATGGATTTAATGAATCTTCTAGACATATTTGCTTTCTTAGAACCAAGTTCCCTTATCTTTATTCATTATTCTCACATATATGGATCTCAGGCTAGGATTGATGGAGTTTTTATTTCAAATGATTTAATCAACTGTTTAGATAACATAAAAATGATACCCTGCCCCTTTTTGTCCACAATGCCATAAATTTTGATCTTCACTTTAAAACTAACAATAATATTTCTAAAAATGTATCCTTGTCTACATAACTAATTTAAAAGATTTCAAGGAATTTTTCAATAAGGAAGTGCAAAGTTTTCTTAAAATTAATTATACAAATTATATCTCTGAGATTTATATTTTGGATTCATTAAAAGCATATTTATGCAGTAAAATTATTTCATGGTATTCTTTTAAGAAACGGCAATAGGATAAGGAATTCACTGACTTACAAAAAAAAATAGACAATTTAAAACTTGATTCTCAAAAAACAAATACAACGCATACAAAAGAGGTTGAATGATAAATATTTAGAAATTCTAAATCATAAAACTAATATTAATCAAGAACGGGTTAAGTTAGTTAATTTTTCTGTAAATCCTAAATCAGTACATAGGTTGGCAAACAGTACCAAGATAATTAATAAGTCCAATCATATTAAAAAAAATTTCTCCTCAAAAGAAAAGCAAAAAGTTACTAATCTGGAAGATATACTGGCTGAGTTCAAATCTTAGTATAGTACTTTAAACAACAGTAATCCTGTTTTAAATTGTCAAGGGGTAATTAAGAAATTAAAAAATAATAATAATAATATTTTTAAAAAAAATAACTGAAAATCAAATGAAAGTAATTGATAAAGCTATTTCACTTTCCAAATTAAAAGCTCAAATTAATAAATTAAGAATCAAATAAGGCTCCAGGCAATGATGGTATTATTCTAGAACTTTACAAGTTATTGTGAAATGATTCATTAGCCATAATACTTAAAGTTTTTAAGTTACCAAAGAACTAATAAATGCCCACCCCAGAGATATACTATTATTTCTCCAATTTTAGAACCAGATAAGGATTCAGCTAAATGTTCTTCCTATAGACCTATTTCTTTATTAAATATAGACTATAAGGTATTAATGTCTATATATGCTAACAGACTAAAACAATTTCTTCCATTTTTAATTGATGATCAAACTGGTTTCATTTTTAATAGGAATTCTTATGATAATATTAAAAGGACATTAACTTTAATTGATTTAGCAAATAATACAAATGGAAAGTTAACATTAGCTTGGACATTGACAGAGCCTTTGATTCAGTAAATTGGAATTATCTCTCTTTAGTTTTAGAAGAGAGTAACTTTTCTAATAATTTCATTCATCCCACTAAATTTCTTTATGAGAATTCCTATGCATATGTGAAGATAGGTTCTTATATCTGAAAATCAATTAACATTCATAAAGGAAATAAACAAGGATGTCCGCTTTCCCCTTTACTTTTTACATTGGTTATTGACACCTTTGCTAATCTAATTAAATCTTCACTACATATCAAGACATTTCATTTAGGTAATAATTTAACATCTAAAATCCAGTTATTTGCAGATGATATTTTAGTGACGCTGAAGGACTGTAATAGCTAGCTACCTCTCCTTTTCAAACTCATAGTATCCTTTCAGAAAAAAAAAAATAGTCTTTCCTTTAATGATAAAACAAAGTTCTTATCAAAAAAGTAAAACTTTAATACGACAGATGATAAATTTAATGCATATATTGTTTCAGACAACAAATTAACTTATTTAGGTATAACTATTACTGATAATATCAATATAATTATATCTATAAATACTGGCAATAGTTTGAATTCTATAAAAAACCTTACAAATAAAGTGAATAATTTCCTTTTTACAATGGTTGAGAGAGTCCCATTGATTAAAATGATTATCTTGCTATATAGTATCCAAACGTTATCTCTTCCTCTCCCTAAAAGTTGTATAAACATGTAATTCCTTAATTTTAAAGTTTCTATAGCACCCTAATAAACCTAAGATAGGCTTAAGTCATCATACAATAGACTGATCTCTAGAGAGTATTGGTCTGCCAGAAATAGAACTGTAATCTCTATCCTCTATTATTAAAACGTTTGCCCTTTGGATTAAAAATACTTATCCTGCTAAGTGGAAAGATTTCCAAGATAGCCCACATTCTCAAATACATTTTCCCAAATTCCCAAATTCTTGTTTATTTTTAAGCAATTCCCTGTTTTGGTTATTAAAAATTACTACTTTAACACTGTAAATCTAAGTATTAATTCCTCCTATATTACTGCTATAATTAATGTCTTAAGAAATGTTTTGTATAGAAACCTGATATACAAAGCATGTTTTTTTCTTATTTTTCCAAAGCTTTAACTCAGAACAATATCTTCACATTTAACTTATAAATTAAGAGTACATTTAAAGAGAATAATTTAATATGTTGGTTTCAATTGGTGGATAAAGGTACATTAACTACTCATCATATATTAAATATGTTTAATTTGGATAAATACTTGTGGTTGCATGTGCAAAACTGCAGACAATTTATAGAAAATGGTCTCATTCTTATGGAACCAAAAATAAGAAGCTCTACTCCCAAATTAACTGACTTATTATCTCTTTTAATACAGCAAGGACTTTTATCAAAAATATATAAAGTGATTAGAATGGAACATGAATATATTAAAGATAACTATTGGTCCTATTAAAAAAATAATAATAAAGATTTTCCACATGAGGAAGATAAAAATTGAATTTTATTATTTTCTAAACAGACTACTAGCTCTCTTAAATTGAGAATTTTCTCTTGGAAATTTCTTCACAGATCTTTTTTTTTTACTCCTCACAGAATTGCATTGCTGTCCAAGACTAAACATTTTGCTGGAGATGTAAACTAGATCTCAAGGTTGATTGGCAGCAGATTGTGTATGTGTGTGTGTGTGTGTGTGTGTGTGTGTGTGTGTGTGTGTGTGTGTGTGTGTGTGTGTGTGTGTGTCATGCTTAAATCTTATTGGGAGGAAGTGATTAATTTTTTATTCATCATTTTCAGATAACTTCTTTAACCAAATTTTTGGTTTTATTTAATGCTCCTATACTTGTGTGTTATGAAACTAAAATACCCAGTTTTGTGGAGATTCTATCAATAGCAAGAAAAGTTATAACAAGAAATTGGAAAAGAGATTCTTCTTCCTCTTTTAATGAATTTTCCAATATTACAAATGAGTTATGTCATTTGGAGCCGATGACTATCAGTTCAAGGCCTACTAGAATTACATCCACATATAATTCTTGGATGACACTTAAACAAACTGTTAAACAAAGAATAGTTGAACTATCATTAATTGGAAATGTATTAGCTATTTTTATATAATAGGCACTTTTTGTAAATAATTATTGTTTGATAAGTTTTAGTTTTTGTTTCTTAACCTTTTTATGTTATTTCTTTATTAATTTAATGTGACTTTTCATTCTTTTAAAATCAATAAAATATTTAAAAAAACGTCTCAAGGTTATTATTCAGTTTAATCAATACTCCTTTCATACTCCAGTAGGCCCTATATTTACTAGAAGCTTATTTCAAATTAGAAATTGATTTTATTCTTATGTCTGTTAAGTTTTGTGTGCATGCTCATAAGAAATATATTACTAGATTTTCTGATTGTGTTGCTTTGTTGTTACAGTATTCTTGGTTTACATTCCATTTTTGTAAGTCAAAAAGGCATTTTTTGTGATCACTTTATGTCATGTTTTATATGGTTATGGAGTGATCAGTTTTTATACCTATTTGTCATTATAGTGGAATCAATTTAATGTTAAGTTGTTAAGTGTAGCCTTTTGTTGTAAAGATTGAAACATTTCTACCTCTTCAAGTGAATATTAATTTTTTTCTTTACATGGTGCTTTAGAGATTGAGGATTATTTAGATATTCAACTGTAAGAAAAATATTTATTTATTCTTCATAAAAAATATATGATGCAAATATTAAAAAGCAGCTAACTCAATCCTCCGCAGGTACGGATAGGTGCAAGGCCAACTCACAAACCACTGATGCACAAAACAGCCAGCACACCACAGTCAGCTTCCAACTGAAATTAAATATAAATCAAAGAACAATGGATCACATCGCAATAGGAAAATCAGAACAGCACACCGCTTTTAGCCATAAGCCTTCATCAGTGCATATTAACTTCACCCCTTACAAGATTTAAATATAATTTTATCAGCCAATTAAGGCCCCAATTAATTATTATAACTGCTCATTGAGTCCTGGTCCAAATAATGCCCCTAATCTAATAATCCGCATTTGTTCTTTTTGATTTAACAGCAAGTGCAATCCAACTTTAATATTAGTTTTAAGATTCACCCTGTCTAGAATAGTGAACATAAAATGGGCAGAAGCATGTTTCAAAGTGTGTTTATACAGTGCATTAGTCTGTCTGGCACACCGTATATTACTAAGGTGTTCAAGCATTCTTAACTTCAATGGATGTGAAGTTTGCTCCACATAAAATGCTGAGCCAGAACACGTTGCTAAACACACCACCCAATCAGTGTTACAATTCCCATATGTAAAAATCTCAAAAACTTTAGAACTATTCTTTGAACTGAAATATTTATCTTTAGTAATAAATTTGCAAAAATTCCATTGCCCACATGGAGAGCAACCCATTAACCTAGCTCCATCCAACTTGATCTGGTGTACATCTTTACTTCTATAATGCGTCTTTTTGTAATGATTAAACCAGCTTGCCAGAGATTTTCCTTGTCTGTATGAAAAAAGACATTGAGAGGGTACAATATCCTTGAGTCTGTTGTCCATCAGCAAGACATCCCAGTGTTTAAATATCAAGTTTTTAATAAATGTAGTATTATCACCAAAACTGGTGATAAACTGTACGGGTTGTTCAACGAATCTACTTCTGACCGAATATTGTGAGAAGAAGCTCTAGAAATTTCCTCCATAACCCAACAAGCTTGATTAATAACACTAATAGGATAACCCCTTTCCAAAAAATCTATGAACCAAATCCTGCTCATGTACCCTAAGATCTGAAACAGACGAACATATCCTCTTGAGCCTGAAAAATTGGGATTTAGGAATATTATTAATCATGTGTTTCAGATGGTAACTAGAAGCATGTAATAAAGTATTAAATTTAGAATATGTTCTTGAGTGGTGTAGTGGTACATTGCTCTGACTGTAGTGTACAGGGTCCTGGGTTTGTGACTTGGCAGGGCTGATTATTAGGGTAGAGCATGCCTGCTCAACCTGGTTGTCTTCTTTGAGTCAGTCAGCAGAGCTGTGGATGAAGGCAAAGTGGTTCATACAGCCTACCTTGATCTGGCCAAGGCCTGTGATACCATTCCCCACTCAGGAATCAAAGAAAATCTCACTAAGCTAGGCATCAACCCATATAACACTAGGTGGGTTGCAAACTGGCCCACAGATAGAACCCACAGTGTGAAAGTAGCTGACTCCAAGTCAGACTGCCGACCAGTCATGAGTGGAGTCCCACAGGGTTCAGTCCTGGGTCCTCTCCTGTATGGTTTCTACTTCTCTGAAGTCCAGGCCAATAGACAGGGACTTTGGCTGAAAATGTTCGCATACGATTGCAAGTTGGGAGCTATTATTAACTCCCCAAGTGATGTTGGCATCCTACAGAAAGGCCTCACTGAGATCAATGACTGGTGTCAGAACCATGGCCTTAAGCTCAATGCTAAAAATGTGTCATCATCCCCTTTGGGAAAAACCCAGTTTCCATGAATTACCACATCAATGGTAGTCCACTGAATACAGAAGGCATTATAAGAGATCTGGGAACACAGGTTGACAGCAACCTCTCTTTTGATCACCACATTGCCACTGTGGTCAGAAAGTCCTTCTATGTGGCACATCTCATTACTAAGGGTTTTGCATCCAGGAAGAAAGAGGTCATTGTCTCCCTCTACTCTTCCCTCATTAGGCCAGTCATTGAGTACAATGTCCCATTTGGCATGTACCTCACTAGACACCTGCAACAACGGGAAAGGCCACAAAAATACCTCACAAAGAGGATCCTAGGCCTTAAACAGTTGTCCTATATGGACAGACTCAAAAAAACTCCAACTATTCTCTGTTTCATATTGCCTACTTAGAGGCGATCTCTGCTTGACTTACAAAGCCATGTCTGACTCAGCTCTGTTAGAAATGCTACATTTAAAGAAATCCCAATCCTCAACCTCATTACCACAATCAACAGAACATGCTGGAGGGACAGGTTCATAACCCAGGGACTGCCCATGCTATCCCATACATATCAAACAGAGCAACTCACTGGCCCTCTTCAAGAGAAATATTGTTGAGTGGATAGGAAATAGAAAATTCACCCCGGGGATCACTCCAGTGGCTCTACTTGACAGATGCACTGGGAACTAAGGTTGGGTGGCACGATGCTGTGGTAATCCTACGGGTTAGGCTTGTAAAGGCTCCAGAGCCATTAGCCTAGTATACGTCTTTGAACCTATGAGCCTATTAGAGCTTTGTAAAGGTACCATCCTGCCTTACTGTAGCTTGTACATCCAAACATAGAACAGATTTAGTATGATAAGTGACTGCAAATTGAATCCCCCATTTATTTTCATTTAGATAATCTTCAAATTCCTGTAGGTAAGTAGGATCAGACCTCCAAACCAACTAGCAGTCATCTAGATATTTGCACCAGATATCCATACATTCTAAGAATATATTACGGGAATCATCATAAATAAATTGTTCCTCCAAATAACCCATAAATAGGTCGGCATATATATGTGCAAAAGATATGCCCATAGCTGTCCCCTTCAATGGCAAATAACATTTATCTCCAAAATAAAACACATTTTTGGTGAGAACATGTTCTGTTAAAGCCAGGGGGATACAACCCAGCCTTTTTCAAACAAAACTCAACATCCATAAGCCCCGCCCAATGAGAAATGTTTGTATACAATGCAGAAACATCCAAAGTACATAATAACCAACCATATTCAATCTGTATATCTTCCACTATATTTAAAAATTCAGTGGTATCCTGAACACGAGAACGCACGTATACTAATAATGGCTTCAAATACTTGGTCAAAAATGCAGAAAGTGGATCGGTGAGATATCCTTTACCAAACACAATAGGCCTACCTGGAGGCTTATCTAAACTTTTGTGAATCTTGGATAACATATAAAATATTTGTTTGCCTGGATCCGGTACTGTAAGATGGTAAACCACATTTTTAGATATAATTCCCTCCTGTAATGCATTCTGTAAGAACTCGTCTATCTCAGTCTTAAACAACAAAGTAAGATCCAAGTGCATCTGTGAATAAAATCTGTGGTCTGATAACTGGTTCATGGCCTCAGTATAATACATATCCCAATCACTGACCACAACTGTACCCCCTTTATCAGCCTTGTTGTTCACTATGTTTTTATTCTTCCTCATCTGAAACAAGGCCCTGTCATTGTGATTTAGATAGATTATTATTAAATGAGTTCTTATTCAAATTGCATGAAAAATGTAGAGCCTTCAAAACTGAATTCTGAAAGCTACATTCCTATTCACAGGTGGCATAAAAGAAGATGCTCTGAACCTAAAGTCATCTGATACAGAGTCTGATCCTAGTTGTGAATGAGAAAAACAGTTTAAGATTCAAAATTCAACAAAAAGATAACACATTTTGGGCAAAAGTATATTCAGACACCAAACAATTGGGTATAAAACCCAATCCTTTATTAAGTAGTTCACTTTCCACACAAGATAACTGTACAGATGAAATGTTGTGTACATTCTGATATTCATTTATTTCTGTAACATCATTTGTAAAATTGTATCCAAACTTGACCCCCTATGTTTATATTTACGTTCACCCCTTCTAGTTCTTCTAAAGGAGCATTCATGTTGGCTCTGTTAGTTAAAGGAGACTGTGAAGGTGTAGGTGTATCAGTATCTGTAGCAGATGAAAATGCATCTGCAGATGTAACAGAAGAAACATAATGTGTTTTTTTTTCAAAATTGACCTTTTCCTTTTACATCTACGAGACCCTACAAAAGTAGGTTTGTTGTCCACAAACTGTACTGTTCTCTTATACTCAAATGGTTTTCCACCAGAATAATCTTTTACATCTCTTTTAAATTTCCTAATCATACATGATTTCAAATATTTTTCAACCAATATACATTTTTTCGATAATATAGCAGTTTGTTCAACATAAGTAGCATCATTACCAATGGTTTAACTTTATCACACAACTCAATAATGTTATTAATGAAGGTCTTTATTCTTTCATAAAAAGACATCAACATTTTTACAAACGACATTGAGGCCACCTGTTGGGCTTCCCTCCATTCTTTAAGTAACAAATCATCTATCCCTTTAACAAATGGCTTTATTTTGACTCATAAGCCCCTAGGGGTAATATTTTTGGCACAACAGGCCTTAAAAAGATTAGGAAATTTGAAAGAGATGTTAAAGATTATTGAAGCCAATACATAAAGCTTCTCAACACAGACTGTATGTCTCTAGCTCATTGAAAAATTAAAGATACCATCTTTTATTGTGTAGCCATAAAGTATTCTAATTTCAGCTATTCCTCTGCAGTTAACCTCCTGTATTCCAGTCTCCACTGCCCTATCACATACATCTAAACAGCTACAATAGTGCATGATCCCCTCTGATCTCCTCCAGTAGGGCACACCATGGCCATACCCTATGCACAAGGACCCCACACAATACCTTTCCAACATATACATCTGCATAGACCAGCCTGACACACACATGACACACAGCTCCAACACAAGCATCCTATATAAATCACATTGACATTCACAAATGACATACGACTATCTACAAAATTCCAGCTAGCTGTGCTGGCAGTACCTCCTTTTGTGACACCTCTTATGAGAATTCCACAAAACTACACAAAGCAAGGTTACAACAATACCCACATATAAAATAGAGACATCATAGATCATGTATTTTGGCCTGCTAAAGTCTTGTTTCTGCTAACTGGAGATGCCCTGCAATATGACCCTGCCACCTTTATAAACATCCTGACTCTGTGTGCCATCACACATAATATTACACTTAGAAAACAGTGACAGCAGGCTGGCCCAGTACAGGGACCACAGTTCCCAACACCACAGGTAGCATCAGCTGGCACAGTTGGGGAGTCAGATAGGGAGCCAGTAGCAGGGGATGACTACACCAGATGGAGGTGAAAAAGTGAATTGCAAATACATTCACTGCGTATATAAGAGCTCAGCAGATACAGACAGCAACACTGATGCATACATACATACAAACAAACAAATCAAACTATGCTTACCCATGCATGTATGACTACTACAAGCATCAGAAATAGGCAGCCCAAGGCTAGGATGCTCAGAACAGCAGAACCAAAGGTATGTGATCAACCTTTTGTGAACAAATATTATAATACATAAACAGGAAGCAGGCAGTAAAAAATGCTGTTGCTGTGGGTTTGACAAAATGGTTGAGGTTTTTCACCTCATAAACACAAAGTACAAGGATTGATTCTGACATCAGATTATTGACTAGGCTTAGTATCCACCCATAAAATTTCTTACTATAGGTTTTATAATGGCTGCTGTTTTTCTCTTGTGAGTCACACAGAAATGTTTATTTTTTCCCATCCTCCCACACTGTAGCTGTTGTGATCTTAAATACAACTGTCTTTCTAGTTGCCTATCCCTTATGGTAATTTGACCACATATCTCCTTCCCTTTCCCCTTTCACTGGCTGTTGTAAGTAAGCACAAAATGATCATTTTGTGAAATCACTCCCCTTCAGCTATTTAAATTTATTGGCCATCACACTGTATTCCATAGAAGCAGAATACAAAAGTGCCCACCACCTTTCAATCTATCTTGCTCTTTTAAAATTAGTGACTTTCCATTTAGACACCTAAATCTTAAATCACCCCCTTTTTCTTATCTAACTGCTTAGTGCACAGTGCAGTGCTTAGGATAGTAACCCATTATTTTACCTTACTTTTAAATTGGTGTATCTTGGATGCTCAAAGTTTCAAAACATCAAACTTCATATGGTCGAGACCATAACATCGAAGTTTCAAAACCTTGAACGGTTTAAATGGTGATCGCCATACAGAGCGGAATGGGAAATTTACCATTCTCTTCACTGTAGTGTGATCTCAGAGGGCTTGCCCCCTGCATAAACATAAAAAGAAATATTTATTTTTTTTAATTGAAGTTTTGAACTTTCAAACCTTTGATGTTATGGTCTCGATCATTTGAAACTGGAAGTTTTGAAAGTTTGAGCTTCCAAAGTAGATACCTTAAAACATCTATTACAAGACCACGAATTATTGAAGAGACCGTATTCTGCCTCTTAATAGTCATCTTGGAATTAATGTTTTTTCTTGGTGAGAGAAGAGCACAGGGACATTATTTTCTGGTGATTGCTGATCACCAGAAAGCCTAACAACTGCTTCATAGGTGACAACAGGGAGTTTGTGCTTGTATTCTACTCCTGGTGAGAGAAGGATCAGAGTGCATTGAATCCTGATTGATTTTGTTGGGCACTGGGTGTCTGTTCCTGACATTCGTAATTGATCTGGTTGATATTCAAGGCATCTCCAAGGAAAAGGTTACAACAAGCCTGCAGACCTTTGCATCATCTTGGACAAGACTGTGGATCACAAAAGAGCCTGTGGCCTGCTTCTCATCTTGGGATTGATCTGGTGAGAGAAAAAGCAAAGGAGCATTATATCCAACATAGTGAAGCTGTGTTGAGACCAGCACTAGTAGTAGCCAGGCATTAGCCATTCACGCAACTCCTCTCTTTTCATCATTCTTGACAAGCTAATTCTTTGTTTTCAGTAAATAGAGCATAACTGGTTTCTAACTTCAGAATATCTGCCTAAATTCTTCAGTCTTAAATTTTCAGTATTAGTTTACTGTCAAGTGTTTGGCAGTGCCCTGTACAGACACAGACACCTTGAGTGACATTTTTCCTGTAAAAGCACAATTGAAATTTACCAATACCTAGTTTCACACAGGACAATCACTCTTCCAAGAGCTGCAAACCGGATACTCCTGATATTGTTTTATATTCTCACTCCAACTGTTTAAGCAATAAAAAAGGGTCTGTTGCCATGGATATAAACTTTCCCACTATCTCTGTTACCACCTTGGTGGATATGGGCATCCTGAGACAATGCAGAAATTGCTTCATGTTTACTGACAACCAGTTAATTCTCAAACAAACTGAAATGGTATGTGAGAGAAGTATTTACACAATGTCACCAGAGGCAAAGCTGTCACATAAAAGTACTCCTAATGTCAATAAGGTTATCAGTAGTGCACATGCTGCAACCATCACACACAATTCAGAAGCAGACATATAGATCCATATAGGCTGAGACACTTAAAAGTAACCTTCCTAAACCCCAAAAACATTCTAGATGAAGTACACATAACAAATACCCTCAGCAGCCCCAAATGCACTCTTTCAAAACAACACCCACATCAACACATAGAGCCACATCTCATGGAGCCTCTACTTCTAAGCCCATAAGGCAAGTCACCACACAATCCTACACTCTGGTCATTGGACACTCCATTGTGAGACACACTGATGTTCCTCTCAACAGACTGAGTAATAAGAAAGTTACACTCAGTTGCTTATCAGGGGCTAGGATCCACAACATTACACATGCACTCATGTCATTGGACCACAAGTACCAGAATGACTCAGTCATAGTCCATGTGGAAGTAAATGACCTGAGACATACCTCCCTAGACTATATGAAGATAGACATCATGGAGTTCTCTGAATACATCTCAGCTTGATATGAGCCTAGCATTGAGCAGCATCATACCTTTTCCAGGGATGGTGCCACAATACAAACAAAAGATGACTGACTTCAATAATTGGATTAGTTTCTGGTGTCATTCTAAGGGGGTGCAATATTTGTCAGTATAGAGGAAGATGGTCAACAAACCACATTGCTTAGCAAGGGATGGTCTGCACCTCTCTCCTCTAGGCTTTTGAATATTAGCTGAAACATTGTCTACCCCCATAGTGTCTTTTTAGGCAATGCCAAACTGAAAGTCCTTCCAACATGGCAAATCAAAACCAAGAATATCTAAAGGTATTACTGCTCAATGCTAGGAGTTTAAACAAAAAAAAACTCCACTCCCTAGAACTCTCTTCACCCTAGAGAATGTTGATGTCTGTGTGGTCACTGCAACTTGGTTTAAAGCCATGGAGAGCACACCATCAATGCAAGGTTATAATGCCTTCCACACATTTAGACCAGCTACCGCACAGCCAGTGACTAAAGGTGGAGGTGTTTCAATTCACATCAAAATAAATATACCTCAAGGCTGGTCAAACAGGACAAAACACTTGAGCTGCTTCATGTTCAAATTACAATAGGCAAAATCCAATACCACATGCTTGCAAGCTATAGGTGCCCCACTATAATCCAGGAAACCCATACCATGTATTTAAACTTATTGAAAACACTCGCCATCTAACCCAATACCATATTCATGGGTGACTTTAATTACCCTGCTATTATCTGGGAATCCTATGGTGGGAGGATGGTATAATGGTTAAGGTGTTTACCTTATAGACACAAGGTGCAAGGTTTGATTCTTATGTGGGGTAATTGGCTAGGCTTGAAATGGCCCACAAAGGCACTTAGCCTAGTACTAATCTATGAATGTATGAACACCAAACATACAGGTACAGAGATTTCTGGACTTTGTAAACACAAATTCCCTAGACCAGATTGTCAATACACCAACCAGGGGTGCAACCATACGGGACCTGTTCTTTCCTAAAATGGAAGAATGCTGCATACCCCCTACTGCAATGTCTTCCCTGGTAAGGTCAGACCACAAAATGATCTCCTTTGAAGTAAAAATAAAACCTGGATCCCCAGATAAAATGGAATGTTCAGGAACTACTCTAAGGCTAACCTTCTGCTATTAAGTGATAACCTGACAACATTTCAAGGCCCCATAAACCCTGAGAGCACTGCTGCATATGCAGAACTGTTCACAGAAACCCTGCACAAGCATGTTAATAACTGCATGAAGACCGCTGTACTCACAAGGAAGAAGTACAGAACTAACTCAAAAAAGAAGCCAGCCTGGTAGAATCACGAAATCAACAGGCCGTATAACAGAAGGAAGAAAATTATAGCAAAAATTAGGAGATGCAGCACCCGGCAGGATTAAAGCACTTTCATCAAACTAAGCAAACAATTCAGAGGACAAATAAAGTCTACCAAAGCCAAATTTTAGGTAAATTTGGCCTCCCAGACCAAGAACAACCACAAGGCATTCTTTAACTATGTCCGCAATCTCAAAGGCAAAGAATAATTGTGTGCAGAGCTTCTTGTATATGGAACCAACTATACTGTGCCAGAAGATATAGCAAACCTACTGGCTGATAAATTCAGCTCCAACTTTACCCGTCTCTCCCCCTCAACCTTCCCTCAGGAAAAACTATCAAATATAGTTCCCCCTGCTCTCTCTAAGGCCAAGAACACTGCATCATTGGCTACAAACAATATCCCAGGATGCTGTCTAAATAGCCTGAAACATGACCTACCAGTCCCTCTGAAATTGATATTTAACTATATCCTCCAAACAGACTTCATGCTTCATGAATAGAAAACAACAACAGTCATCCCTCTGCACAAAGATGGACCATCTACAGACCCTGGAAACTACAGATGCATGTCTCACTAGTCTTATATGTAAAGCTATGGAAAGAACTATCATGGAGATGATCAACAGAGATATAGTAAACCTCCAGACACTGGACCCAACCCAGTTTAGTTTCATCAAGGACAGATCATGCCTTCTCAACCTGGTGGACTTCTTTGAAAAGGTAACCAATCAATGGATGAGGAAAAAATGGTTCACACTACCTACCTTGACCTGGCCAAGACATTTGACATAATACCTCACTCAGACATTGTTAACAGACTCAAGAGGTTAGGTACAAACTTGTATTAGCACCTGGTGGATAGCCAACTGTCTCACAGACAGGACCCAGGAAGTTAGAAATGGGGAGTCCACCTCTACAAAGAGGCCAGTCAAAATTGGAGTCCCTCAGGGATCAGTCCTTGGTCCAGTCCTTTTTAGAATTTACTTTTTAGGAGTCAAGGCCAATGTCAGCAGTCTCTGGCTAACTAAATTTGCAGATGATTGCAAATTATGAGCTGTCATTGAATTCCACACAAATGTTCTCCAGGAGGGGCTGTCACAGACAAACAACTGGTGTCAGAGCCATGGACTAAAACTAAATGCCAATAAATGCATAATAGTACCTGTTGGGAAGACATCGATCCCTGGTAACTATCATATTGACAACACACCCCTGAGAGTTGACCTGGTAGTCAGGGACTTAGGGGCACTCATAGATAGACATCTATCCTTTGACCATCACAAATGTACAGTACTGAGGAAATCATTCTGTCTCCTACAGGCTTTTGACTGGAGATCTATGCCTGGCATACAGGGCATTGTCAGACTCCACTCTGATGGACCTCCTGTATATCCACAAAACAAACAACACCAGAATTACCCATTCTAAAGGCTTAAACCTTGCCTGTGATATAAATAGGACCTGCTGGAGAGACAGGTATGTATCCCAGAGACTACCCCATCTATGGAACAGGCTCCCCATGCTTGTGAAGCAGAGTTCCTCTCTAACTCAATTCAAGTGCAGCTTGGACAATTGGATGGGGAACCGGAAATTCTTCCCTGGTTTGACACCTATGTCTCTAATGGAAACAGAAAGCCTGTCAATGGTTCATCTTCCATGCCCCTGCTTACACTTATCAAGAGTACCAGACGTTGTCAGAGATTTGGGATGCATAGATAGGCTCAAAAAGGCCCTTGTGGTTGTTAGCTTAGTAAACACCTATGAACCTATAATAACATACACCCTATTGGGCATTATTGCTTGCATACCACTGGAAATGGGTAAAGTCAGACATAATCAATGACTAAATTGTTGAAAGTCAACAACACTTTTGTTTCTGTTAGAAGATAACAGAAACTTTTCCTTTTTCCCTTTTTTATAAAAAAGACTAGTTTAGGCCAAAAGACATTTCAACTTAAATCTCTCCCTTCCTGTTGCTTCCCACTTTTTATTTATTAACTCAAGATTAAAATAAATATGCACTAAGAATTAATTTAATAGAACTGCAAACCTAGGAAAAACATTTACCCAACTCTATTCTCAAATAATCATTTAAGTTACAAGGCCACTGTGAATTAACCCTGTTCAGACTCTCCCACCACCCTTTTCATTCTTTCATCCCTCTCTCATTAACAGCTGAAACCATTTATTCCACTTACATATGGATGAAGGTGAGATGATCAAGAATCTCAATAAGTAGTAAAAGTAGCCCTTCGTAAATGGTGACTAACTCTACAACGGTATGCTCACTGTCAAGGCCAAAAATAATGTTAAATTCACTATGTAAAACTGTTTCACAGCAGAGGTATGTTTTGCAAGCCTTAGAATGCTCACTAAATGTGAAATACCATCCAAAAGGATGACTCCTGAAACCTCCTCACTTTGCTTATCTATGCCTAACTTTCATGGCTGCCTAGGCAAAATAAACTTCAAAGGCAATGGTGATATTCACAGAAACATAACGCATACTGAAAATGTTTTTATTAATTTACTGAGAAGGAATATGGCCAGATCCTTATCATAAATGCATGCTTTTGCACAAGTATGTGATAGGGTTGGCCACCTGCTTGGCCATATTCTCGGAACGTACAGAAGATTGCTCTGGACAGTCTCCATCTTAAACTGCCATACCGTTCTGAATAAAATGAATGTATATCCTTTTAGATTTACATTGCATCTTCACATGTTCTTGCTTTTCTGAATTCTGTGTGGTCCAATGCTCTTTTAATCCTATCTACCTGAAATAATGTTGCCACTGATTGTCAGGGTTTTCCCAGTAGTGCAGTATGATGTATTTACCCACTCTAGCTATAATACTTTTGCAAGTGCCTGTACTAGTAGATTTTATGTTAAGCCCATACTGTCATTAGTAAAGGGGTTTGCAAAAATTAAAATAAAATAACTGTTTAACAGAACTTCTTTTCCTAGCACATTATTTCTGTAAACTTCTTATTTCCTTACACGGAGAAGTTACATTTTATCAGGCATGCATTTTCTGAAGTGCATTTGTTCTCCCATGTTTCACTCTGTTTTCTTTTGCCTCTGAGCAAAAGAACTATAATATTTAAATTATTTATTTTTTCAGACCAACGTTAAATATATATATATATCTATATCTATATATATATATATATACATATATATATATATATATAAATATATATGCACACACACACACACACACACACACACACACACACACACACACACACACACACACACACACACACACACACACACAAAGTCATTCAGGTTCTACCTCTATTATACACTTAGTTTTTCTCTTTGTTTTCAACTTTAACCATAATGAGTGCTTTCATTACCTTCTGTTTGTTTTGTGATTGCAACTATGGTTCTATTTTGTCTCTCTCTGTTGTCTCTCCTCCTGGGTGTCTTTCTACTCTTTTGTCCATATTTTTGGTACGCAGGTGATTCCAGGATGAAGATCCTAGTCTTGAAAAAGCTATTTCTCTTATGGGAAAACAAGAAATATGCAGCTGTTAAGTGTAAAGTTAAAATGTAAGTTTGACTTTTAGAAGGGGCAATTGTTTTGTTTTAATTGAAAATTAGAGTATTTAGGAGCAAGGGTGCCTTATTAGTCACAGTGCACTAATCTGTGTTTTCAAACAACTAGCAGTGATGGAGGAAGAAGTATACTAGGAGGATAAATGTGTATATTTTGTCCAGTACTATTTGAATCACAGATATTATGCTAACTGTAGTACAGGAAATGGGAGACTATATTCTAATTTAGGTAATAAAAATGTTTTTTTTGGCAATAGCTACTCGGGCTTTAGGTTTAAGGAGGTGACTAGTACTGTAACAAGAGTTAAAGCTGTAACAGTATTCTACTAATTATGTTTTTAGTTTGTTCTGTAAAGGAAAGATCTGTGTCAAGGGTAGGCCCGGGTATTTTTGTATGATGGCATAAGGGTTACTATTTCCATTGCCTTCCTTGATGGTATTGGATAGAATAGTAGGTATCTTGTTTTTAGTAGTGAAGACCATAACATTAGTTTTCTTTAGGTTGATTAAAAGCTTGTTGTTGGTTGTCCAGCTGCATAATTGAAATAAGTCATATTGTAGGTAAATCTGCAAGTCACTAGTGTTCCTACAGGTTTGTAAAAGAAGCAGACTGTGTGTGTATATATGACTAGTTTGAGATTTAGAAGATACATTGGCAGACTGTATGAATGCTTAAATACTGAAGGTGCAGCAGCAATAATTAGTGAGTGGTTTAGGATATGCATTACTGCATTTGTACACTTTCTGGCAGCAAGCTTTAAGAAGGTAGGGTGAATGATGGAGAATTTTGCTTCTGTTTTATTTGCAAACATACTATAAGCTCATTTAACCTAGAGTAATATATTTGAAGATACAGACTATATGCCCAAATAGAAGTACGTGATTGGTGCTGTGCCAATGAAGTGACAACAGGATACGGGCATTTGAGCAGATATACGAAATGAATTTGAAGAGAATTACATACATCTATATCCCTCTCACTCTCTCCCTCTCTCTTTCTCTCTCTCTCTCTCTATATATATATATATATATATATATATACATATATATATATATATATATATATATATATATATATATATATATATATATATATATATATATATATATATATATATATATATACATATTAGATATGTTTATATATATATATATATATATATATGGTTCCCTATGAAACCATCGAAGTTACACTACATCGAGAATGACTACATCGAGACTAGACCATCGAAAGTACATAACAGCGAAAACAGAAATCACGACATTTAAAACACCGAACACCATAACACCGACACACGGAACGTAAACAACACACTACACTACATAGAATACACACTAGCCCTGACCCAAACCCTAACCCTAAGGTCCGACACTATCGCACACTTCACCTACCTGCACCCTAACCCTAACTCACTTACCCACCCCTAGCCCAAGCTCCGACACTATCGCACACTTCACCTACCTGCACCCTAACCCTAACTCACTTACCCACCCCTAGCCCAAGCTCCGACACTAACGCACACTTCACCTACCTGCACCCTAACCCTAACTCACTTACCTGACCACTCCTACCTCCGTCACTGTCGCACACTTACCGGGTCGCGTTAAACATACACCAGTGCTGTGACATTCCATTTCGACGCTTTGGAAGTCGGCGATTGCCGTGTTGGATGGTTTGCAATTTCAATATAGAAGTCCCGATCTTCTCATTTTCGATGTAGTGTAACGTCCATGGTTTCATAGGGAACCATATATATATATATATATATATATATATATATATATATATATATATATATATATATATGTAGATATATATTTATACACACACACACACCAACACAACTATACATATATATATATATAAAGATATAGATATATATATATAATATATATACACATATATATATATATATATATATATATATATATATATATATATATATATATATATATATATATATATATATATATATATATAGACACACACACATATATATATATACATATTAAAGTATTAAACAAATCTTTAGGTTAAAGGAAGTTAGACCTGGAAAATAGAATAACACCCATAGGTTATACTATATGTAATAATATTAAACTAGTAACCACACAGTATAAAAAGTAACAAATGTAAAATAAGAAAAATGATATACTGGTAGTCAAGCAAATCTTTAATCCACAGTTTAAGCACTTGCATTCCTTTATGACTGGAACATAATCAGTAACAAATGATCTGCTTATTTCCTGGTTTAAAAATACTTAAAGGCCCAACAGTATAAAATTAAAGGAACAGTCACCATAAAAAGTTAAAATAATTCATATTAACTTAAGTTGTTAAAACACCCAATCAAAATCAGTAACAACAAAACAACATTTAAAATTTTATCTGCTTTGATCTTAAGCATAGGTTCAACAAAAATGTAATTAATGCCTAGTGTAGTGCATTGAGCAGACGTTCCCAGTAAAATTCCCTTTGCAAAAGAAAAAGTTCCCAATCACCTCCACTGCCAGATTTAGTAACTTTTTGTAACACAGAAAAAGCTATTTTTTTTAAATCATTGCACACTATTGAATGATTATACAAAGCATTGGTAGTGTGTGCTTTAGAAATTGTGTACAGATGTTGATAAATCCTGTTTTGAAGCAGTCCCACAGTTTTACCAATATAAAATGCAGGACATGAAGAACAAAGGACAGTGTAAACCACCTCCATGGTTAGAACTCCCAGTGAGAGAAATTACTTTGGAAAACCTGGGATGAGTAAGTGGATGCCCTGAAAAATGTAACGGCATCGCTTGCTGGCACCACAAAACCTCATGCCTGCATTAATGTGGGAAATATCAGGTATGCCAATATTCTTTTCCAATATACTTTTTAGGTTTTTATTATTCTTAAACACAAATCTCAGATATTCCCTCAAACGCTTCAACATCCCAAATGCCCCCAAAAAACATTCTGCAGTGTGTATTAATAATGTTTTAAGGGGAAAATATTGCTGTTTTAGTGAATAACAAAAACAGTGGAAGCATAATTTGTTTTATTTTTAGCCTTTACAAATAAACCATTGGATGAACACAGTATAGGATCATAGTTGGAATATCTGGCCCTATTATCCATTGACTCAAGTCATCTAACAATGTGGGTATATATTAACCTTCATTGAAATAATGACAAACGTTGCCAACTTCCCACTGAAAAACATGATCTTCAGAAACCAAGTGGCTAAGTCTGATAAATTGTCCTTTTACCAGATTCTTTTTTTGATAGTAAGGATCTTGGCTATCAAAATGTAAATAAGAATTGGAAGAAATGTATTTTCTGTAAATGGTAGACTCATACTTATCCCCCACAACATTGTTATATACAGTAATATCCAGAAAATTGATGGAACTATCATTTGACTGAAATGTAAACTCAAAAAAACTGATGGGATAGTTGAGAAAATCCACAAACTTGGGCAATTCATCAACAGTACCCTTCCACATGACAAATATATTATCAAGAAAACTCTGATACTTCTCCACCTTGGAAAACTGATGGAGCATCAAAAACTATGTGTGGTTTCCCAGTACCAAAGGACCATGTTTGCAAAAATGGGGGCTGAAGCTGCCCCCATTGCCACATCTCTATGTTGCTTGTAAACTCCCTTTCACAACAGACAGTTATTCTTCAGAACTATCTCCATACATTGATGTACCAAGTAAATGTCAGAATGATCAAGCTGGATGCCTTACCATGGCCTCAAAAACATATTAGATCCTCATACAGAATAACTGAAAATAAATCTATGATGTCAGTAGCAACTAGTAAACCATCTGACTACAAGTTTGTTTCAGCTAAAGTCTGGAGGTAATTCCAAGAGTCTTTCAACAGGTGTTTTTCCACACCAAAATGATTTAAGTTTATAGTCCAAAAGTTTAGCTAACGATCCTGTTTTGCAACTCGTTGGGGCAACAATTTGTCTCAGAAAGTTTTTTCTACAAATTTACAAATTTTGGGAATCCCAAAGATCCTCACAACTATAAGGTTCTTTTCCTCAAGGAATTCCCTAGTCTTAGGTGGTAGATCATGTGTAATAATCCTCAAATGCCAAATCAGTATAATGATACACAGTGCTAATCTAAGTTCTGAGATGCTTCACTAAAGAAATCCCTATTATTCAAAAATTGAAAAAGTTTGGAGGAATACATATGGTAATTTATAATTACAACCCCTCCTTTTTTGGGTTTCATAACCTGCAGGATTTTGTCATTAGATAGTTGATGTAATAAGTGTCTCTCTTCATGTGCGAGATTGTAGTGGTCTCCACCTTATTAGCCATCATACATTTCAAGTTCAATTTTCTAGTATAAAGTTTTAACTCAGTGAAGGTGTCTACCACATTTAATTGAGAAGAGGGCACACATTTGAATCCCTTTTGAAAAGGTTTACTGTAAGAAGGAGTAATGACAAGTGGGGAAAAACTGTAAATTTTGAGTCACAGATATTATAAATCATACATTCGTATTCCATATCCAAGCCATCAGGAGGATCAGCAAATCTGACTATCTATTCTGATAGGTCCTCATGTGAGGATTCTGCCTTAGAGAATCTGGGGGATCCAAGTTGTTCTACCTCTGTTTCTTCCACATTTCATCTAGTCACTTTCACCTCCATGGGACCCATTCCCCTGAAAAATTGGTTTCCTGTAGTGCACTCTTTCCACTTCTTTTATAGTCATTTTCTCAAGTTGTCATGTCATCCCTTTGACCTTCATTAATCCTAGCATTAGTTTTGGGAGAGGCTACCTTGTTTTTATACTTGTTTTCTTCCCTCAGAACATTCTTCTGTTTTTGTTTGAAGATAACAGTCTTGTGTTGTTCAACTCTTTCCAATGCTCACTGAAAAAACATCTAAATGGTGTGGAAATAGAAAATCCTTCCTAATTTTAAAATCAAGATTCTTAATTTCTGTTCCCAAATTTTCTATTTCTTGTATATTTTCCTGAACAATAACTTTCATCATCTCCAACCCCATCCTAACAAAAAGATCCAATAATTCATGATGGAACATGGACCCTGCCATAACACCAGGGAAGGTATTTCCATACACATAGACCCTTCAGTACCCTCCTATGCTAAATACAAAATTTTAGGAAAGAATTCTCTGTATTTAAAGTTTTGTGTTTAGTAAGCAATTTCTCAAAGAGTCCAATACCATCCACAAGGGTCCCAGAAAAAACACTGCTGAAACATGACCCTTCAGGTCCATTAGCATTAGTATGAACACTCAATGTATGCTTAGTTGCCATAAGAAAAATAGGTCAACTTACAGTAGAAGCAGGTCCAGGAGGGGATAGAGATGCTTCATCGGAATGCAAAACCACAGCATATGTTCTCTTATTAATGCCAGTCCCCAAATAAAGGACACTAGCCTTCCTAAAACCTCTGTTCAAGTTTTCCAAGGCCACTGTGAAGTTAATAAACTGTTCCTTCATCTGCTCAAAGCAATCTGTCAAGAAAGTAAGAGTCATTGGTGTACTGGACATGTTGTTATTGCTACTGGAACCTATGTCTGTATTACTAAAAACATCAACTTGCGGTATCCTGGTGATGTAGACACAAAAATACAAAAAACTGGTAACCATACAACATAAAGTATAACAGATGTAAAATATGAACAACACAGTACCAGTAGTCACAAACAAATCTTTAATCCACAGTTTAAGCGCTTTCATTCCTATATGACTGAAACAAACTATTCACTTATTTCCTGGTTTAAAATTACTTAAAGGTGACAACAGAATAAAAATTTAAAAGAATAGTCACCATAAAAAGTTAAAGTAATCCAAATAATTAACTTAAGTGTTAATGTTAAAACACCAATCAAAATCAGTAACAACAAAACATTTCAAATTTTAGCTGCTTTGATCTTAAGTATAGGTTTAATAGAAATAATGTCATTAAATCCTGGGGTGGTGCATGCATTGAGCAGAAGTTGCCAGCATAATTCCATCTGCAGAAGAATAAAGTCCTAATCACCTCCCCTGGCATATTTAGTAACTTTTTCTAACATGGAAAAAGCAAATTTCTTAAATTTTTAAAAAATTATTGCACACTATTGAATGCCTATACAAAGCATCGGTAGTGTGTACTTTAAAAATTGCGTACAGATGTTGATAAATCCTGTTTTGAGAAAAACACTCAGGGATTCCAGCAGGTAGTACATGAGCCAAGTAAAGCAACAAAAGCCAAAAATAAAATATGAGCATTTAATGTAACAATAAGATAAGCGCTTTTGTCTTTGTTCGTTCAGAGACTTCATCAGACAAAGGTAAAAGCTTAATACAACTGTTTAAATATTTCAACTTACAATACACCCCCTCCACTTAACCAATCATGAAATACCACACTCAGTGAGTCAACAACATAACATCATCTCCCTAATGCCTTCAATTTTAAAAGGCAAGAAATAGAAATTTGTTTAAACCAGGCCATTGTGATACATTCAAATGTATTTGCCATAATAATTTTTTTCTTTCCAATAACAGTGAACATGGGCCACACCTTTCATCTCAATCAAGGACATCCACTATAATAAATTTAAATGAATGTCCAGGTCTGTCCATACAGTGCTTGGCCAAACCATTCATAGCCTTATTTATTTTCATGTTTTAGGGTTTGGATTCTACGATTGACCCCCTTAGAGTATCAAGCACATTTAACCCCCCAATTCATCCATCTTTGCAATTATTTGATAGTATATGTGAAATAGATATTCGTAATGTAAAACGGGACAAGAAGGTTAACAACCTTAAAGCAGAGGAAATTAAAAAATTGAGGTTGTTAAGAAATAATAAAACAATCAGAATTATGAAACCAGATAAAGGGGGTGGTACTGTAATCATGAATGTTTCTGATTACAATACCAAAATTAGAGAGTTATTAATGGATAGGGCATATGTAAGCTCTTTATTAAATTAACTGAAATGTGAATATTATAAAGTGAGGGGGTATTTAAAGGATTTATTCATAGATGGAATCATTTCAATTGATGAATATAATTTTTTGAATCTGGCTCACCCGAGAACCCCCATTATTTTTGATTTGCCCAAGATTCACAAGGATCTTTTAAAGCCACCCATGCGACCAATTGTGGATGCAATGGGGTCAATTACACACCCCTTGGCAAAATTCTTGACATTAAGTTAAAGAAATTCATTGCGAATGAACCCTTTCTTTGTAAGGATTCTTGGGATTTTTAAAAAAGGATAAATTCTTTGGAATACTATGATCAAGGTATTTTCATTACAACTGATGTTAAAATTTTGTATATAGTCATACCTCATAGTTTGGGCATTGAATTGTTTTGTGAATATTTATTTGATAAAGGGCTCCCCCAGACCCTGAGTAATACATATGAAAATTTAATGGAAATGGTTCTAACTAATAATTTTATTTTGTTTGAGAAGGAACTGTTCTTGCAGGTTGAAGGTGTTGCTATGGGTTCAGTTTGTGGGGGCCTTTATGCCAACATTGTGATGTTACAATGGGAGAAAAAATATTTATACTTTTTCCCATTTTTAAATGCTAAAAGACGTGCATCCAGTTTTTGGATGATATTTTTATTTTTTTAGAGCAGCCCTGAAGGAGAGAGAAATATTTTTTGGAATATATCAACCAAACTACCTCTTTCCTCAAATTCACACTTAATATTAACAACAAGGAAATTGCACACTTGGATGTATGGCTCACTAAAGATACCTGTAATAAGTTTTTTTTGTGCCATATTTACAGAAAGAATACTAATGATAATAGTTTTTTACATTACGAGAGTGCACACCCTTATAAACAGAAGAGGGCAGTAGTTAAGGGTCAGTCTGTTAGAGCAGCTCATATGGTGAGCCTTTTTGAGACATTTTTAGATGAATGTGTAGTCTTGAGAGAGATGTTTATCAAAAGGGGCTATCCAACTAGCCTGGTCAATGAAGTTATGGTTGAAGTAGTTAACAAGTGTGAAAGGGCTTTTTTCTCCCCTTGCTGAATGGACTATGGTCCATTCATGAGGCAGTTGCTAATGTAGCAGATGTTATTAAACAGAGTGAGGTGTCAATAAATGGTATATTGGGGGTAGATACTTGCTATTTTGAATGCGCTTTTATTACCACCTTCAATAGGAACAGTCGGGAAATTGCTGATATCCAAC
Source organism: Protopterus annectens (assembly GCF_019279795.1). Lineage (NCBI taxonomy): Eukaryota > Metazoa > Chordata > Ceratodontiformes > Protopteridae > Protopterus > Protopterus annectens. Next base: position 569,749,157 of record NC_056731.1, on the reverse strand, counting down.
TTAAGAACTGGACTATCCTGTTAAGTGATAGGGATGTTCATGATTGTGTAGGAGACAAGCCCAATACTGTATACTGGAAGGGGAATAATTTGAAATGTATTTTAGAATTCAGTGAGGTTGGGCAGCAGCAATGGATGCTGAAAAAATGTGGGGCTTGTGCCTATTGCCCATACATGTCGGAAGGGAATTATTTTAGGATAAACAGAATTGAGATTAAGTTAATAAAAGTTTTTTTTCTTATACTCAGTGGGTGGTATAGTGCACACTTTGTTTAAATTGCCCGTGTTTCTATATATGAAAAAAAAACGAGAGAAAATTAATTCAAAAGTAGAGTATATGAACATCTTAGGGACATTAAAGTAAATAAGGCTACAAATGCTTTGGCCAAGCACTGTATGGACAGACCTGGACAGTCATTCAAATTTATTATATTGGATATCCTTGATTTAGATGAAAGTGGTGGCCCATGGTCACTGTCATTGGAAAGAAAATCCAGGGATTCCAACCTACACACTTCCATAATACTACTAGACCTGTCAAAAGCCTTTGACACAGTCTCACATAATAAACTACTGCAGCAACTGACAACAGTCAGGTACTTACCAACTACTAAACAATGGTTTACCAGTTATTTAGCCAACACACAACAATGTGTAAAATGGCAAGGATGCCCATCTCAATATCTAACCAATCAAACAGGAGTTCCACAGGGGTCCATCCTGGGACCCTCCTCTTTAATATATTTATTAACAACCTACACACTGCATGCCTTCATAGTACTATAATCCAATATGCTGATGATTCAACTATCATCACCTCCTCTAATAACATCCCTGACCTACTGAATAAAACACAAAGTACATTTACCTCCATAGAGTCCTGGCTATACAATTCACAACTGCTGCTTAACCCTAGCAAAACCAAACTACTACTATTCTCTCCCAAAATGAACACATCTGGATACAAGATCTACTCCCACAACAAAACTGAGATCGAAATTGTTTCAAACACAAAATTATTAGGAATCACCATAGACAACAAACTCTCATAAGACCAACACATTCTAAATGCCATAAAAAAAAAAACACATCAAACTAAGAACACTATAGACATAAAAACATTTTTAGATCCTAATACTAAGAAAACACTAGTTAATACCTACCTTATCCCCTCTCTTTTCTGCAATGCTTCTATATTCACTAATCTGCATGCCTCCCTCAAGACCAAATTCCAATCTTGTTACCATAAAATTTAAAAATTTGCCACTGATTCATCCTACCACACACATCACTTCAGTGCTCTCAGGGAACTTAATTGGCTTGACCCCCCCCCCCATCTCAACTACCTACAATTAATAATGGCATAAAAACTAATATACTAACCAGATAGCTGTCCTGCCCTGAAAGGCATTCTCAAAACACATTTGCCCACTAGAAACCTCCATTCAAATAACAGGCAACATATAGACTTAAACAAACCTAATAAAAGAGCAGATGAGTCTCTATAATCCTATACTATAGCTAAATTCTGGAATTAATTACCAAATTACATTACCAGCATGGAAAACCCCAAATAGTTCAAGCTTTCACTAAAGAACTACCTTTAGAATTCCTGGACCTGTCTTTGCCAAACCCATCCTTCTCCCCCTGTGTGGCTTCTTCACCGCCTCTCTCTTCCTTCTACCTACCTTCCATTATACTACTAACTTATCTTAGACCTAATCTCACTTACACTACTCATTAACATATATCCTGCCCTCTCTCCTTACCTTTAATCCACCTTCAACCATCCTTTCTCTCTCTTCTACTGCCTTATGAATCTAATCATCCTTTCAAACCAATGTAAATGTTCTAAATGTGTACTTCTATATTATCACATATTGTTTAAAATGATAGTTTGGTCTATATAATGCTGAATTTAATGTTTTACTTTCCTATGTAATGTTTTACTCTCCTATTCTGTAAACTGCTGTTTTCTGTTGTTTAATTTGAAGTCAAGGTTTAATGATATTTTGTACTACATATACCTATATCTATAAATACTGTTTTTAAAGCTTTTCTCTCCAGGCCTCCACTGGAAATGAGTCCATTACCCAGTCACACTTTCCCCAGTCACCAAATGTCAATAAATAAATAAATAAATTATTATGGCAGTTTGAATGCATCACAATTGCCTGGTTTAAATGAATTTCTATCTATTCCTTGCCTTTTAAAATTGAAGGTGTTAGGGAGACAATGTTATGCTGTTATTTGAATATGGTTTTATGTAATATGTATTTGTATTTATTATATAAATATAGTTTATTCATTAATGCATATTTTTAGGAAGTATGCTACTAATGATGACGTTTTACTAGGTTGTATTACTTTTTTCTTTCTTTTTTGGGATGGTTTGTAAAAAGAAAAATGGTAAAGATGTTTGTTAATTAATTTATTCATGTGAGTAATTGGCTGATCGAGTGTGGTATTTCATGACTGCTTGAGTGGAGGGAATGTATTGTATGCTGAAATATTTAAACAGTTGTATTAAGCTTTTGGCTTTGGCTGATGAAGTCCCTGAATAAACAAAGACAAAGCACTTATCTTATAGTTCCATTAAATGCTCGCATTTTATTTTTGGCTTTGGTTGCTTTACTTGGTTCATGTACTGCCTGCTGGAATCTCTGTGTGTTTTTCTTGGTTCATGGATTTGTTTCTTTCAAATCCTGTTTTGAAGCAGTCCCACAGATTTGCCAATGTAAAATGCAGGGCAAGAAGAACAATGGACAATGTAAACCATCCACATGATGTTACAGTTATAACTCCCAGTGAGAAAAATTACTTTTGAAAATCTGGGATGAGTAAGTGGGTGCCCTGAAAAATGTATTGCCATCACTTGTGGGCACCACCACACCTCACACCTGAATTAATGTGGGAGGTATCAGATGTGTCAATATTCTTTTCCAATATACCTTTCAAGTTTTTACTATTTTTAAACACAAACCTCAGATATTCTCCCAAAAGCTCCAACATCCTAAATGTCCCAAAAAACATTCTCCAATGTATATCAATAATGTTTTTGAGGAAAAAATATTGGCGTTGTACTGAATAACAAAAATCAATAAGCGAATAAGACCACAGGCACCTTGCTCCAGCTGACGAAAGTAAAAACACTTCACCAAACGGCTTAAGCAAGCCAATAAAAAGTTTGTGAATTCTTTTCCTGAACGCAGTTTTATTATTTTGAAGCGTTTTCGCCATGCACACTGGCGTAGCTTCTTCAGAGAGTAATCAATTAAAATAAACTCAGTCAGACATATATAAAGTAAGAAAGGAAGTGATGTCATGACAATTTTTTAAAAACCTACTAGTTACTAATGACAATACAAAATGTCAATACAATAGTATTTACCACTAAAAACAAATTTTTGACACATGTCTTTAAATATAAAAGTCATCAAGCAGTTATTTCTTGAAAATAATTATATGAATGATTATAGTATACAAAAAGTATGTATCTATCCTTAACCATTATATCAAGCAATGAAAGATTTTTCAAGGAAATATATATGTAACTAAAAAAATTACAATTAGTAACCTGACTAATGTAGGAATACTATAAAATTTTGAATTTTATTAAAATTGAAAATTAAAAGAATTCTTTTAATATGTGAAGTAAAAAATAAAAAATAAAAAATAAAAAATAAATTACAGTTTATCGTAAATAACTCCTCATTTTCAGTACTGCTGTAATGTTGCAATTCTCGTTCAAGCCAGGAAAATGAAAGGCATCAGTTCTAAGTTGCCATTCAAGCTCACAATTTTCAAGTAGCAATGGGGTAGGAACACCTCTAGAAGATGTTTGTATTTGATCTATTGCCATGAATGAAAAACTATGACCAGGTTGGTCAATGATATGTTTAGCTAAGGCATTGCTGTCATTCTTATTTTTGATTGCATACAGGTGTTCGTACATACGATCACGCAGTCTGCGATCAGTCTTTCCTATATAGAAAGAAGGACAGCAATTGCACAGAGCAACATAAACAATAGATTTACTTTCACAATTCAGTGGGAATCTAATAACAAATTTTTTATCACGAATATTACAGGTCTGGCCCGATCTGACTTTGTAACACCTGTTACAAAAGCCACATGGGTACATACCCAACTTTTTATTAAAAAATTTTTTTTGTTTGAACAATCCCTTTGTAAAAGTTCTTTTAAGTTGGTGTTTCTTTTAAAAACAAATCTGGGAAATAAACCAAATTTCTCTGTTAAAACAGGGTTACCCAAGATGAAATCCCAATTTTTCCGTATAATTGTGATGATGGCCCTTGAATCAAGGCTATATGTAGTAATGTAACTCAAAGAAGGGTCAAAAAATGATGTTGTGCCTAAACCTTCAGGTTCATCAGTAGTGATGTTATTAGAGTCATGTAAAGTTGCAACGGTGGATTCATTTTCTACAGTAACATTATTCTTAGACAAAATGGCTTTAAAAAAACCACTGAGTCTCTTTGTGTTTACTTCCCTGACCAACTCATCAAGTAGTTGGATTGGGTAGCCTCTATTAAAAAACATTTCTGATAACAAATCACATTCTCTTTGAAAACCTTCTAAAGTACTGCACATCTTTGCCGCTCTGACCAATTGTCCCTTGGCAATAGCTCTCTTCTGTCTAAAGGGGTGGTAACTAGAGAAATGCAAGAGAGAATTACAGTACGTTGGTTTTCTATAAATATTAGAGACAAAATTCTAAAGACTGATAATCCTTCATTAATTTTACGTCTAAATAACCAATTTCAGACGTGGAGAATTTATAAGTAAATTTAAAAAAATCCGTGGTGTTATTAATAGTGTTTACAAAACCATTCGCTGCTTTACTATCACCCCTAAATAACAAGAAAATGTCATCCAGGTATCTGGTGTAAAATTGGACTGGTTCCATGAGGGATGATGATGAAAATATGAAATGTTTTTCCCAATACCCCATGAAAAAGTTAGCCACCGAAGCACCACAAGTGGAGCCCATGGCAACTCCTTGTTTCTGTAAAAAGTACTTTTTATCAAAGATGAAATAATTCGAAGACAACACTATGTCAAGAATCTCAGTGATTACGTCTATTTCAGTTCTTGGAGCTCCTAATTCTAAAAGTAGAAGAGCAATCCACTCAAGAGCTTCCTGGTGGGGGATTGAGGTGTACAAGTCAACTACGTCAACAGTGAGAAAATTATCATCACTGTTGAAAGGTAGACTATTAATCCCCCTAAGGGAAGACCAAGAGTCTTTGTAAACTCCTGGTAGACGTTCCACATATTTTGACAAAAGTTTGTCAACTAACTTAGCACTGGGGTATGTCATGGAAGACCTTCCGTCAATTAAAGCCCTCATGGGTGGATTATTCAAGTCTTTATGTACCTTAGGTATGCCAAACATAACAGGAATCTTTGGTAATGTTATGTCTATATAGTTATAGGTGTCAAAATCAATTTTATTTTCGAGAAATAAATCTCGAAAATACCCTCTCATTTTGTTATGCGCACCTTGTACTTCATTAATAGATGCTTCTACGTAAGCCGGTGATTCTAAAACAGAAAACATCTTCTCTTTGTATGTCTGGTTATCAAAAATAACCAGCCCTCCACCCTTGTCAGGTTTAATAAGTCTTACTGAAGCATTACAAAGGTTGTCTAGTAATTCAATCTGTTCTTTTGAGGTGTTAAATCATAAGACGACCCCCTCTTTGACCTGTCACTAAACATGTGTCTGAAGTCTAACTCACACACCTGTTCAAATAGTAATAAAGAAGGGTGCAAAGGTGGGTTGAAAACACTGGGTAACTTCAAAATAGAGGGAACAGGTGGAATCATTTCATTGTTAAAAAACAGTTTTAAATTAAGCTTTCTTACAAAGCATTTTAGGTTAATAATTTCTTTCGAAATGTTCCCAAATTTACTCGGTACAAAAGTATACCCATGTGCCAAAAGTTCAACTAAATCAGCTGACAATATGAGATCTGTAAAATTATAAATCTTAAAGTCCCCTTCCTGGTTACAAATAATATTTGGAACTTCCCGGGCGGGAACACAAACCAGCAAGTGTGAAGCTTCATTGTTAGTTATTTCAATATGACTTGAATCAATCAATTCCAGTTCCGCCCCTTGTTGGACCGTTGGTGAGAATTGCGCTTGACTAAAAAATTTTTGTTACCATGATCATTCTGTTTAGGGTAATTTTTAACTGCATTGTTATTACTATTAAGCCCTTTAATTCTATTACTTCATCTAGGGCCAGTTACACCAATGTCATGAGACTCATCTTCAAGGAAAGCATCACTATTATCCCTAGATAAGTCATTAACAGAATCAAGTTGCCGTACATTGAGATCAGTGGTATGTTTGTTCGCATTTGAAACTTGAAGCTTAGGATAGGCACTGCCATTTTGATACGCTTGCCTATCTCTGACAAGCTTTTTATTTTTGTTTAATTTCAATTTAGTCAACAAAGCATCAATGCTAGTCAAAGTACGGTCATAGTCAAATTTGAACATAGGAAAATTCAGGTCAGCTTTTAATTCTCTGTCCAATGTTTCAATTTCAATCAAAAGTTGACTAGCTTGATTATCATAATGTTTGATTATAAGTTGCAGTAATTGAATACCTTGCATTTGAAAAAGATCTTTCAACTCTGTATAAAAAGTCAAGTTACTCAATAGGCCTGATGGAGAAAATGAATTCCTTAAACCCTTCGGAATCAGATTTTCATGAATGCATTGCTTAAAATAAACAGTTTCTAGTTGAAGTTTCTTCAGTTTCAAAACTTTACTGTCGAATAGTTTAAGTTTATCAGCCAGAGAAACAGTATTTTCGTCATTACTTTCAGATGTAATGTTATCAAGATTATGACTCGAAAAAAGAAATGCATCCGTACTTCTCATCCATTCTGTGAAATTGGAAGTTTTACTTACATTACTACCATCAGCAAGATTAGTAGCAACGTTATCAAGTGGATTAGGACGCTGAGCTTGGGGAATGATGTTCGGACTTCTATTCGAACCCAGGACTGCTTGACTAAAAGAACGCCCACTCGCACCAGATGTACTTGCTCCAAAGTTAACCAAAGAATCTGTTACTGGGCTAAGATTCCTGCCCATTTGGTTCGATAGGGCAAGTGGTTGAGCTGCCAGAATCGGATCATCAGGCGAGTCCAAAGAGACAGCATTAGAAAAAGACGTCGCTCTCATCTCAACGGTTGTACCGTTGCTATTAACATCCTTCCTTTCGAAAGCTTCCAGTCTAGCATTCAGCTGGTCGAGCTTTGCAGACAGAGCGACCAGTGTAGTGGAAACTTTACTAAAATAATCCTGGTTTTCACCATTAACGGTTGAAGTTGCAAACAATTGAGGAGTGCTGGGGCTATCAGGTACGTCCGTGGCCATGTAGACAAACTAGTGAAACATACAAAAAACGAAGACCAATAAGCGAATAAGACCACAGGCACCTTGCTCCAGCTGACGAAAGTAAAAACACTTCACCAAACGGCTTAAGCAAGCCAATAAAAAGTTCGTGAATTCTTTTCCTGAACGCAGTTTTATTATTTTGAAGCGTTTTCGCCATGCACACTGGCGTAGCTTCTTCAGAGAGTAATCAATTAAAATAAACTCAGTCAGACATATATAAAGTAAGAAAGGAAGTGATGTCATGACAATTTTTTAAAAACCTACTAGTTACTAATGACAATACAAAATGTCAATACAATAGTATTTACCACTAAAAACAAATTTTTGACACATGTCTTTAAATATAAAAGTCATCAAGCAGTTATTTCTTGAAAATAATTATATGAATGATTATAGTATACAAAAAGTATGTATCTATCCTTAACCATTATATCAAGCAATGAAAGATTTTTCAAGGAAATATATATGTAACTAAAAAAATTACAATTAGTAACCTGACTAATGTAGGAATACTATAAAATTTAGAATTTTATTAAAATTGAAAATTAAAAGAATTCTTTTAATATGTGAAGTAAAAAATAAAAAATAAAAAAAAAAAAAAATAAAAAATAAAAAATAAAAAATAAAAAATAAATTACAGTTTATCGTAAATAACTCCTCATTTTCAGTACTGCTGTAATGTTGCAATTCTCGTTCAAGCCAGGAAAATGAAAGGCATCAGTTCTAAGTTGCCATTCAAGCTCACAATTTTCAAGTAGCAATGGGGTAGGGCCACCTCTAGAAGATGTTTGTATTTGATCTATTGCCATGAATGAAAAACTATGACCAGGTTGGTCAATGATATGTTTAGCTAAGGCGTTGCTGTCATTCTTATTTTTGATTGCATACAGGTGTTCGTACATATGATCACGCAGTCTGCGATCAGTCTTTCCTATATAGAAAGAAGGACAGCAATCGCACAGAGCAACATAAACAATAGATTTACTTTCACAATTCAGTGGGAATCTAATAACAATTTTTTTATCACGAATATTAAAGGTCTGGCCCGATCTGACTTTGTAACACCTGTTACAAAAGCCACATGGGTACATACCCAACTTTTTATTAAAAAATTTTTTGTTTCAACAATCCCTTTGTAAAAGTTCTTTTAAGTTGGTGTTTCTTTTAAAAACAAATCTGGGAAATAAACTACACTGGTCGCTCTGTCTGCAAAGCTCGACCAGCTGAATGCTAGACTAGAAGCTTTCGAAAGGAAGGATGTTAATAGCAACGGTACAACTGTTGAGACGAGAGCGACGGCTTTTTCTAATGCTGTCTCTTTGGACTCGCCTGATGATCCGATTCCGGCAGCTCAACCACTTGCCCTATCGAACCAAATGGGCAGGAATCTTAGCCCAGTAACAGATTCTTTGGTTAACTTTGGAGCTAGTACATCTGGTGCGAGTGGGCGTTCTTTTAGTCAAGCAGTCCTGGGTTCAAATAGAAGTCCGAACATCATTCCCCAAGCTCAGCATCCTAATCCAGTTGATAACGTTGCTACTAATCTTGCTGATGGTAGTAATGTAAGTAAAACTTCCAATTTCACAGAATGGATGAGAAGTACGGATGCATTTCTTTTTTCGAGTCATAATCTTGATAACATTACATCTGAAAGTAATGACGAAAATACTGTTTCTCTGGCTGATAAACTTAAACTATTCGACAGTAAAGTTTTGAAACTGAAGAAACTTCAACTAGAAACTGTTTATTTTAAGCAATGCATTCATGAAAATCTGATTCCGAAGGGTTTAAGGAATTCATTTTCTCCATCAGGCCTATTGAGTAACTTGATTTTTATACAGAGTTGAAAGATCTTTTTCAAATGCAAGGTATTCAATTACTGCAACTTATAATCAAACATTATGATAATCAAGCTAGTCAACTTTTGATTGAAATTGAAACATTGGACAGAGGATTAAAAGCTGACCTGAATTTTCCTATGTTCAAATTTGACTATGACCGTACTTTGACTAGCATTGATGCTTTGTTGACTAAATTGAAATTAAACAAAAATAAAAAGCTTGTCAGAGATAGGCAAGCGTATCAAAATGGCAGTGCCTATCCTAAGCTTCAAGTTTCAAATGCGAACAAACATACCACTGATCTCAATGTACGGCAACTTGATTCTGTTAATGACTTATCTAGGGATAATAGTGACGCTTTCCTTGAAGATGAGTCTTATGACATTGGTGTAACTGGCCCTAGACGAAGTAATAGAATTAAAGGGCTTAATAGTAATAACAATGCAGTTAAAAATTACCCTAAACAGAATGATCATGGTAACAAAAATTTTTTAGACAAGCGCAATTCTCGCCAACGGTCCAACAAGGGGCAGAACTGGAATTGATTGATTCAAGTCATATTGAAATAACTAACAATGAAGCTTCACACTTGCTGGTTTGTGTTCCCGCCCGGGAAGTTCCAAATATTATTTGTAACCAGGAAGGGGACTTTAAGATTTATAATTTTACAGATCTCATATTGTCAACTGATTTAGTTGAACTTTTGGCACATGGGTATACTTTTGTACCGAATAAATTTGGGAACATTTCGAAAGAAATTATTAACCTAAAATGCTTTGTAAGGAAGCTTAATTTAAAACTGTTTTTTAACAATGAAATGATTCCACCTGTTCCCTCTATTTTGAAGTTACCCAGTGTTTTCAACCCACCTTTGCACCCTTCTTTATTACTATTTGAACAGGTGTGTGAGTTAGACTTCAGACACATGTTTAGTGACAGGTGAAAGAGGGGGTCGTCTTATGATTTAACACCTCAAAAGAACAGATTGAATTACTAGACAACCTTTGTAATGCTTCAGTAAGACTTATTAAACCTGACAAGGGTGGAGGGCTGGTTATTTTGATAACCAGACATACAAAGAGAAGATGTTTTCTGTTTTAGAATCACCGCTTACGAGAAGCATCTATTAATGAAGTACAAGGTGCATAACAATGAGAGGGTATTTTCGAGATTTATTTCTCGAAAATAAAATTGATTTTGACACCTATAACTATATAGACATAACATTACCAAAGATTCCTGTTATGTTTGGCATACCTAAGGTACATAAAGACTTGAATAATCCACCCATGAGGGCTTTAATTGACGGAAGGTCTTCCATGACATACCCCAGTGCTAAGTTAGTTGACAAACTTTTGTCAAAATATGTGGAACATCTACCAGGAGTTTGCAAAGACTCTTGGTCTTTCCTTAGGGGGATTAATAGTCTACCTTTCAACAGTGATGATAATTTTCTCACTGTTGACGTAGTTGACTTGTACACCTCAATCCCCCACCAGGAAGCTCTTGAGTGGATTGCTCTTCTACTTTTAGAATTAGGAGCTCCAAGAACTGAAATAGACGTAATCACTGAGATTCTTGACATAGTGTTGTCTTCAAATTATTTCATCTTTGATAAAAAGTACTTTTTACAGAAACAAGGAGTTGCCATGGGCTCCCCTTGTGGTGCTTCGGTGGCTAACTTTTTCATGGGGTATTGGGAAAAACATTTCATATTTTCATCATCATCCCTCATGGAACCAGTCCAATTTTACACCAGATACTTGGATGACATTTTCTTGTTATTTAGGGGTGATAGTAAAGCAGCGAATGGTTTTGTAAACACTATTAATAACACCACGGATTTTTTAAAATTTACTTATAAATTCTCCACGTCTGAAATTGATTATTTAGACGTAAAATTAATGAAGGATTATCAGTCTCAGAATTTTGTCTCTAACATTTATAGAAAACCAATGTACTGTAATTCTCTCTTGCATTTCTCTAGTTACCACCCCTTTAGACAGAAGAGAGCTATTGTCAAGGGACAATTGGTCAGAGCGGCAAAGATGTGCAGTACTTTAGAAGGTTTTCAAAGAGAATGTGATTTGTTATCAGAAATGTTTTTTAATAGAGGCTACCCAATCCAACTACTTGATGAGTTGGTCAGGGAAGTAAAAACAAAGAGACTCAGTGGTTTTTTTAAAGCCATTTTGTCTAAAAATAATGTTACTGTAGAAAATGAATCCACCGTTGCAACTTTACATGACTCTAATAACATCACTACTGATGAACCTGAAGCTTTAGGCACAACATAATTTTTTGACCCTTCTTTGTGTTACATTACTACATATAGCCTTGATTCAAGGGCCATCATCACAATTATACGGAAAAATTGGGATTTCATCTTGGGTAACCCTGTTTTAACAGAGAAATTTGGTTTATTTCCCAGATTTGTTTTTAAAAGAAACACCAACTTAAAAGAACTTTTACAAAGGGATTGTTCAAACAAAAATTTTTTTAATAAAAAGTTGGGTATGTACCCATGTGGCTTTTGTAACAGGTGTTACAAAGTCAGATCGGGCCAGACCTTTAATATTCGTGATAAAAAATTTGTTATTAGATTCCCACTGAATTGTGAAAGTAAATCTATTGTTTATGTTGCTCTGTGCGATTGCTGTCCTTCTTTCTATATAGGAAAGACTGATTGCAGACTGCGTGATCGTATGTACGAACACCTGTATGCAATCAAAAATAAGAATGACAGCAACGCCTTAGCTAAACATATCATTGACCAACCTGGTCATAGTTTTTCATTCATGGCAATAGATCAAATACAAACATCTTCTAGAGGTGGCCCTACCCCATTGCTACTTGAAAATTGTGAGCTTGAATGGCAACTTAGAACTGATGCCTTTCATTTTCCTGGCTTGAACGAGAATTGCAACATTACAGCAGTACTGAAAATGAGGAGTTATTTACGATAAACTGTAATTTATTTTTTATTTTTTATTTTTTATTTTTTACTTCACATATTAAAAGAATTCTTTTAATTTTCAATTTTAATAAAATTCAAAAAAAAATTTATAGTATTCCTACATTAGTCAGGTTACTAATTGTAATTTTTTTAGTTACATATATATTTCCTTGAAAAATCTTTCATTGCTTGATATAATGGTTAATGATAGATACATACTTTTTGTATACTATAATCATTCATATAATTATTTTCAAGAAATAACTGCTTGATGACTTTTATATTTAAAGACATGTGTCAAAAATTTGTTTTTAGTGGTAAATACTATTGTATTGACATTTTGTATTGTCATTAGTAACTAGTAGGTTTTTAAAAAATTGTCATGATATCACTTCCTTTCTTACTTTATATATGTCTGACTGAGTTTATTTTAATTGATTACTCTCTGAAGAAGCTACGCCAGTGTGCATGGCGAAAATGCTTCAAAATAATAAAACTGCGTTCAGGAAAAGAATTCACGAACTTTTTATTGGCTTGCTTAAGCCGTTTGGTGAAGTGTTTTTACTTTCGTCAGCTGGAGCAAGGTGCCTGTGGTCTTATTCGCTTATTGGTCTTCGTTTTTTGTATGTTTCACTGAATAAAAAAAATATTAGAAGCATAATTTGTCTGTGTTAAGGTTGACAGGGAAGCATTGTTAAACAACTGTTGTAAGAAGTGCTACATTTAAAGAAATACCAATCCCTCCGCACTACATGCTCCAACACCTCAACCTCATTACCACAATGAACAGAACAAGCTGGAGGGACAGGTTCATAACCCAGAGACTGCCCATGCTATGAAATAGACTTCCCATACATGTCAAGTGCTCTTCAAGAGAAATCTTGATGAGTGGATGGGAAATAGAAAGTTCACCCCAGGGATCACTCCAGTGGCTCTGCTTGACAGCTAATGTTAGGTGGCACGATGCCAGGGTAATCCTATGGGCTAGGCTTGTAAAGGCTCCAGGGCCATTAGCTTAGTACACACCTATGAACCTATAAACCATTGGATGAACACAGTATAAGCATGATTTTCAGAAACCAAATGTCTAAGTCTGATGAATTGTCCCTTTACCAGATTCTTTTTTATACTGTTTTTATACTGTTTGTTGCTCGTCCCTCTCTAACATAGATGATGAAGAGGAGGGGTAGTTTGTTTAGATGCTTTATTACATATAAACATATCAGGCATCAGGATGGATCATTTCTTTCAAATCCTGTTTTGAAACAGTCCCACAGTTTTGCCAATGTAAAATGCAGGGCACCAAGATCAATGGACAATGTAAACTATCCCCGTCATGTTACAGTTAGAACTCCCAGTGAGATAAATTACTGGCATAGGCCACCTTTATAGTCATTATTTCTAGCTTATGACTCTGTTTGTCTATGAAAAACTCTTTTTGAATTTATGTTCAAGCAATTCTATATCTGTTGTATAATATCTTGTTTAATTGTTTTTCAATATTCTAACCACTATATGCTGCATCAGTTGGAAAACTCTGATTTTTACTCCTTTTATGTTTTATGCTCTTTGTACAAAATAGCTATGTTTATATAATTTTTTTATTATTTTTATTATTTTTTTATAATTTTTTACTATGTATTTGGAGCTTTTCTCCTTGGGATTCCGCAGAAAATGGTCACCTTGTGTCCAGCCGGACTAACCCGGTAAACAAATTGAAAATAACTAAATAAATAAATATATAAACAATCCGATTGACAGACAGACCTTACAGACATATAAATGCTTACATCTCAACAGCTTACAGCAAATTGGCAGACAGGCTTGCATGTGCTCTGTATTTATACACTTATGCAAATCCTTAGATAGCTTCTTAAAGACACATACACACACATTGATCTACATCCTCCCTCTTAAAAAGATTGCCCTTAGCTGAAAAAAACATTGGAGTTAGACATGCATTATTATAGACATTAGAAACAAACAAAATGCTCATGTCCAAGTTGCCATGTATCTATAACATGGTCTGGAGATGTGACCAGATCTGCTAATATAACAATCTGGGCTGGGTTTAGCAAAAGGGACAATCTTCAGTGAACAATTTGTATCAGGAACATCTGGATTCATCAGAGGAATGGGAATTTTCTCTGCAACTTCCTCTGGAACTGGAACACTGGATAACTCACTCTGAGATACAGTCTTTCTCACAAGCTATGTGCTGTGGTATAGGCTCAGACATCAGCATCAAATGTTTCTGATTCCACTTAAACTCTACTCCTTATGATTCCACAATGTACAATCTCAGGTCTGAGCAAATATTCTTCATGACTCCAATCTAATCATAACCTTTGGAAATTTGCATCCTTACCACTTCTCCTTCTCGTAATGGATTGAGCAGTTTGCTGGCCTTATCATAGTAGGACTTCTGGGTTAAACGCTTCTTCAACAGATTGGTTTTCACTGACCTGTTGTTCTTGACACATGGAACCAACAATGGACTACTGATTGGTAACATGGTTCTGGTTTGTCTCGACATAAGTCTCTGAGCAAGTGAACCAATATATTTATCATGATGACTATTTCTGAGATTCAAGAGATTCTGGAAAATATCACTATTGTCTTACTTTGACTTCTCTAGTAACTGTTTTTCTCTTTGAATTGCGCGTTCTGCCAAACTACTTGGCTGCGGATACTCTGGACTACACGTGACATGAGTAAAGTCCCACTCTTTGGCAAGTGTTTGAACTGTTGGCTAGTAAATTGTGTGCCATTGTCAGAAATAAATTTGTGTGGACTACCATGGACTGCAAAATTATGCATCATCTTAGTGATGACAGTATTGGATGCTAGATTAGGAAGTAGGCCAATTTCAAATTAATTTGAATAAGACTCTACTAACACCAAATAATGTTGACCATTCGAAAATATCGGTAGCTACTGTCATCCAAGGTAGTTCAGGAATCTGGTTTAGCGGAAGTGGTTCCTTCTGTTGATGTGACTTAGCACTATTACACACAGAACAAGATAATAGCACTCCCTCAATATCTTGTGACATAGAAGGCCAAAATATTAGACCTCATGCCCTTCTTTTGGTAGAGTCTGCTCCTGGGTGACCACGAAGCAAGATAGTAATGCACTCTTGTTGCAAGTACTTTGGAACAATTACTTTCAGATGTTTCATAATGATACCATTGTTGAACAAAATCTCATCTCTGTATGGAAAATAATGTTGCACTTCTTGAGGTAAACTAGATTGCTTTGATGGCCATCCTTGTTGAATAAAGTGGTTGAGCCTCTGTAAAACTGGATCTGTGCCTATGTGATCTCTCAGCTTATCAAGACATATGGAAGAAACATTTGTCACTTCCATGACTTCAGAATCAAGGTTCTCATTTTCATGTTGTTCAATTGTGTTTCTGGGCGATCTAGAGAATGTATCAGCAAGATAAAGAAGTTTGCCTTTCTTGTAGAGTAGAGTGAAATTATACTTTTGCAATCTCAACATCATATATTGCAATCTGGCTGGAGCTGTATACATAGGCTTTCTCAAAATAGTGACTAGAGGTTGGTGGTCTGTTTTGATCTGGATAGGTCTACCATAAACATAATCATGGAACTTTGAACATGCAGACACATGCCAAAAGGTCTTTCTCAATCTGAGCATACTGCATTTCAGTTTGGGTTAGAGTTATCGAAGCATAGGCATCAGATTGACCCTCTTATAGAATGACTGCACCTAGACCAAATTCTAAAGCATCATGTGAAAGAATAACTGGTTTGTGAACATCATTGAACCTGAGAGTTGGTAGACTAGCAATTCTCTGTTTCAGGACATCAAATGCTCTTTGGTACTGTTCTAACCAATACCAGGATACATCCTGACATGTCAACTATCTGAGTGGTGCTAATATTTCACTCAAGTCTGGAATGAACTTGCCTAGGTAGTTAACCATGCCAAGAAAATATTGTAGGACTTTAACATTGTCTGGAGCTGGCATCACAAGAATGGCTATTTGCTTGGAAGGGTCTGGTCATAGGCCTGAACTGGTAAATAAATGACCAACATATGTAACTTCTCGTAGTCTGAATTTGCATTTCTGGGGATTGAGCTTAAGATTCACTTGATGCGCACTTTCCAGAACTTTTCTGACATTTCTGTCATGCTCAGCTTCACCATTACCTCCTACTAGTATGTCACCTACTATACTACCAGAAGGATACCCAGAAAAAATTTGCTTCATCGCACATTGAAAAACTTCACTTGCAGAATTTATCCCAAATGGCATTCTCAAAAATTTGTACCTTCCAAATAGAGTACTGAAAGTAGTTAGCAATGAGGATCTCTTGTCAAGCAAAATTTGCCAAAATGAACTATTTGACTCTAAGACAGAAAAAACAGTGGCATTACCATAGGATCAGTGACTTCTTTGACTGTATGTATTGGATTATGAGGTATTTTTAGTGCTTTGTTCAAATCTTGTGGATCAATACATATTCTGATGTCATCTGAGCTCTTTCTTATGAGCTACTACCATGGATGATGCCCACTCAGTTGGTTTATCTACTGGACAAATCACATCTTGTTGCACCATTTTATCTAGCTCAGCTTTGACTCTGTTCTGCATAGCTATTGGAACTTTCTGGGCTGACCTGATAACTGGACTGACATCTGGGTCTAACTGCATGGAGTACCCAACTGGAAGCTTGCCTAGTTTGTCTTCCCAAAGATCAGTATAGATAGAAAGAACATGTTGGGTGGAATTAGAGTAGTGGCCTTTCAAGCTAACATGATGGACTTCCTTATTAAATGAAAGCAGTCCCATTTTCAAACTGTGTCTGAGCCCTAATAATGACTGGATGTGCCTGTTGACCACATAAAATAACAAGCCATCACTTCTCCCAGAAGAATAACATGAAAGCACTACTGACCTTTCAGTCTGAGTTTCTTCATCTCCATAAGCAACAAGTTTTGCACCCCTTTGCTAAATCAAACCTTTCACCAGCACATACTGTAGTAAATGTTTCTGCTGACATAACATTGCACTTGGAACCTGTGTTGACTTTGAGCTCTATGGGTCTTCCATTTATCCAAAGAGAAATACTTCATTCTTTGCCTATAAATCTACTGCACTGACTGTTTCATTAAGCACTGACACACCATCAACATAAAAATTAGGGTCATAGCTTTCTAATTGATCAATTAGTTTCTTGAAATGTTCACTTTTAAAAAAAAAGAATATGTGCTTTTTGATTTATAAAAACGTTTGAAATTATTCAAATTATTGCATTTGTGGTATTGCTGACCAAAAGCTAAACATGTTTCCTTTTTAGATTCATGATTTCCACCACAGTTATGACAGCTGGCAATGAAACTAGGTTAGGGCCCATACTTTGAGTTTGCTGACTCACTCTTATGCTTCACTGAGACTGTGCAAACTCTGGAACTTGCTAAAAAGCTCTGGGGTTTACCAGTGAGTGCTGCAGGGGCTGCAGTTGCTACCATGTTTTTGGGCCTGTTTCTTTTAACCATATACTGCCTACTATCAACATGAGTTCTAGAAGTTACTGGAAACATGCATTTCTATTTTGTAAGCATATTTGTGTGCTTTTCTGTGAGCTTGTATATCTGACAAATCACAATGGCCTTATTCAAAGTTAAATCACTGTCACAAAGCAAAATCTTTCACACAACATTATCCTTAATACCACACACAAGTCTGTATTTTATCAACTCATCCCTCACATCATCAAATCTGTACCTTTTAGCCTTATTTCTCATGTCTGCTATACAGTATATGCTTCAAAAGTTTCACCAGGCTTTTGACCCCTTGTGCAAAATAAGTGCCTTTCCATTGTAATGTTTGCCTGGGGGTTACACATTTTTCTAAAATTACATTTTAAGCACTGAGGGTCTTCCCTTGACTCAGACAGTACAACAATATGATGGTTTCCCCTTTCCTACAAAGATAGCAGGTGCAAACATAAATGAACGCTCCCTTTCAATGGCTTCTGAGCCAGCTAAATTAAGTAGAATAAATGCCTTTGTATGATCATCTTTATCAGAAAATGCAGCCTGTATGAAAATGTTATACCCTTACCCAAACACTCCCCAGTTCTCTGCAATGTTATTGTCAAACACAAGTGGACTGGGTTTTTGAAATATGTTTGCCATGCCAACAAAGTATGCACAAAATACACTGAAATTATGGCCCTTGTAATTATGTATGAACAAAGACACAGCCAGCACTTGTAATAAAATTCAAATGCACAATAAACTCTTCGAAGTACTGTACTTAGAGAAATATGCTCTGAAATGGCTGTATGTTGAGAAACAACTTTAGTGTAACACTGCACAAACATGCGAACACTTTATACACTTCTGATAACTTGGATATCTTTAACTAATACTAAAAATAAGTGGTTAATGAAAATGCATTAATTTCCCCTTATTTTATTAGTTTTATGCAATTCTGACTTTGTTTCAAACATTTTCCGTAATAATTTGAATATTTTTATCAATATTGGACATTTTGGTTATTTAAATATTGTTTAGTGTGTTCTCTATGCTTCATTTCATATTTTGTGAATAAGAAATTATTTGAGCAAGATTTAGCATCTGAAATTTGTTTCTGACATGTTTTGCGAATTATACGTGCAGTATGGAAGATCCACTCCTATATATTCATTCAATGCCAACCGGATGCCACTCAGACTTAAATTGGAGAAACTGGAACTCTTTCTAGCAACACGTTGTTTTAGCCATGCCTCTTCTGACATCATGACATTCATCACTCTCTAACATAGATGACGAATAGGTGAGATAGTTCATTTAGATGCTTTATTACATAGAAGCACATCAGGATGGATAGTAGCATCATAAAATATAAACAAACTGATTAACAGACAGACCTTACAGACATATATGCTTACATCTCAACATCGTACTACAAAATGGCAGTCAGGCTCGGATGTGCTCTGTATTTATACACTTGTGCAAGCCCTTAGACAGCTTTTTAAAGATACATACACATACATTGATCTACACTGTTGGTGCCTTTAAGTATTTTTAAACAAGGAAATAAGTGGATAATTTGTTTCTGATGAAGTTCTGGTCATATAGGAACAAAAGTGCTTAAACCGTGGATTAAAGATTTGTTTGTGACTACTGGTACAGCATTTAATAATATGAATGACACAGGAGAAAGTGCCATAAGGATTTGGATACAAAAGAACAAAAAAAAAAATACATTTACAGAGCAAACTTTAAGAGATGAGGTAATATAAGAAGGATGAGAACTAGACAGATTTTTGGATTATTGAACTCAGATGAACTTACATATGTGGGTTTAATATGAAAACTGAAGAAAGATATGTGGAGGCTGGGAAGTACTTTTGTTAAACCACAAATAGCAGATTTTATAACTGAGACTAGAAAAAATGGTGGATCAGGAAATAATAAGTCAAACATGGTTTGTTGAGTTGGGATAAAATAACATGCACTAAAGAAATTAAATCATAAATGTTTTTAATATTGACAATAGCTAAAAAAGCTATAAGCAGAAAATGGTAAACCAAAGACCAAACATCAATGTGAAAGGAGAAAAAATGATTAAGAGATTATAAATGTGGCACTGAGAACTATTACATATCAGAAACAGAAATTCATAGCAAGAAAATGTCTGTGAGGGATGCTGTACTGGAATTTGATCTTGAAGAGGATGTTAACATGGAACAAAGTACCTAAGATCTATAGTTATTTAAGAAAGCAGACTCCAGTACAAGGTGAGAAGTCAATAGTGTGGTTGTTAAGACTGGTAGTAGAGTATAAATAAAATAACATGGCCACTAATTAATTTCAGATCTCACAAATCTCTTGTTAGATTCTAAACTGTTAATCTGTGAGCTTATTTTTTTTTTCTTTATTAATGAGGAATGTTACCTTAAATATGGGATTAATTCAGGATAGAATATCTTATTGTGATACTTGGGTTTGCATGCATAATCTCAAATTATTGTTAACTGAATGTAAGTACTGACTGGCATGAAGTTTCTTTATTAGTATTTTATAAATTTGTATCAGTGGTAAAGTAGCATCGGGATTTCACAACTTGATATAACAGGTTCATAGGTGAATAGGCAGGTAAAAGGTTAGCTATCCCTGCAGGCCATTTTAAGCCTAGCCAATTTTGCTTTTAGTGTTTGACTTAACCTACCCGTTTGGTGTTAGATTAGCCTTACACATCCCATGGTCAATAATTATATATTACCCCTAATGAACATAACTAGGATCATACCATATATAATTTGAGGGGACCAATGCACAGGATAAAGAATTTAGGAGCTGCTTTTGTCTATTAGTAGTCCAGGGGACATTTCTGGAGTAAAATTTTGGTTTCTCATCTGTGCATTCAAGTTGCATTTGAATATGGACAAGGATAAGCTTTGTTTTTTTTTTTTTTTTTTTTTTTTGTGGATGGGGAGTCTATTGCAGGGCTGCAGCTTTCTATCTGAGATATACCTGTCCCGCCAAACCTTTTGTTAATGTTGCAGAAGAAAAAGGACACTCCAACAGTCCTTGTTCATGGTATTCTGATAAAGTCTGGCTATTGAGCAGATGAAAGATTTAAATGGTATTAAACAGTCTTTTTTATTTTCTGTGGTTGCTGAATATTTTATTTAGCAGATGATTCAGAACAGGTAATAGCAAAAGCTGTAATAAAGTGCTTACATTGCTATAATAAATAAATAAAATAAATGAAGAAAAAGAAAATATATAAATCTCCTATAAGCTCCTATAAATCCCTGAGTGTTTAGCAACAGAACCCCTGCAGGTGGGCACAGTACTAGGGAAAGTAGTGACTGCAATACAGTCAATAAGGTGCACACTTTTGAGTAAATCTGCCTATCAACAGCTAGGCCTTTCAGCAAATCAGGATCCTTAGAGGTAAGTCACATCATGGACATTTAGGCTAGCCAGTTTAGAAAAAGTCTTTTGCCAACCCAGGTGAGTACTTTTTCAGTCTTGTTCATTTTACTGCATTTGTGAAACTTACTGCAGATTTCAAATAGTAAGGATGACTGCAGGCAGAAGGCAGTACCAAACTAAAAAACTGAGTAAATAAGCGCAGGGCAGGAAAAAGAAATGCAAAACTAATTAAACAGATAAATAATACCTTATAAATAAGCTTACTTACATCTTAGTTAATATAGATACCAATTACAACCAGAGCTTAGCAATATCATGTGAAAATCCTTAAAAATGCCAAGATAGGCTGTATTATTACCAATCAAGTAAACAGCTCAAATCAGAAGTAGTAGACATCATTCAAACAGTTAAAAGTAAAAATTGAGCTAATTAACTTGAACTCTAGTAATTACTAGATGATGTTATTTATCTAAACATATTTTGCACCAGTCCTTGTCTATAATTGGTTGTTTAGCATTTCTTATTTGATACTATGTATGTGTGTATTAACACAGAAGTGGTGCTTTGATACAAACACCTTAATAATTTAAATCTGAACTTGAGTTTAAAAGTTACAAGATTGAAAGTCTATTCATCTACAGTCTCCACGCATCCATCAAGCATGTCACATCATAAAGCATGGTGATGATTCAGTTTTTTTCAGTACAGCAACGGCAACACCTACACTACCACCTCAAACAACAATCCTGCTCTGCTGAATCCTGGCTGGATGATTCACACTTCCTTCTGAATTCAAAAAAGACCAGGTTAAAGCTGTTTACCCCCACGAAGCTGTCTATGCAATCAAAACACTTCATAATAACATCAGCTAACTATACCACTATCAAAGTAGTTAACCACACCAAGCGCCTGTGAGTGATCATAGATGACTACATGATATTTGGCTACCACCTCCAAAAAGCAATTAGTAAAACGCACTGAAAGCTAGACACACTATATAGGATTAAACCCTATCATACCCACTCAGCTGGGATAAACACAGCAACATCCTACCTAGTCCCTACACTCCTATATGCATTCAGCATTCTTATCAACCTAAGCCCTACTGTAACAACCAAACTCAGGCAATGTTATAATAAAGTGGCAACATTTGGTAGTAATCATTGGTACAGGTCCCACCACCTCTTCTCACTAAAATAGTTAAACTGGCTTGAACTATCTAACTCATCTGTCTACGTACAACTGCTAATAACTTATATGCTGTGTACCAGTCATGAAAATTACAATTTTTGAACATCAAACAGTCCTTCTCCACAAACTGGATCCTACAAATGACTGATAAATCCTTATGCTGCATAACCAAACCCACTCCTTCTATTCAAACTGTGTGCCATACAAATAGAACTCCATCCCATCACCACTGAATCTACTAACCAACCTGACACACTTCAAAATCCAACTGATACAATACCTAATGCACATAAGGATTTGCACCTGCTTAAACCCAGGTTAGAATCAAATCACCATGTGCACTAACCATCACATTATATATAAAGTTTATCTTCTCAAGTGACTGTGTTATGAAACTATTTCTTCTATGTCTTTTCCTCATCTCATTTCTTGCAATGCACTCCCCTACATTCTAAAATTTATTTCACTTTTGCTCTCATCTAACCCCCCCTTCCTTAATTCATCCTTTTGCACAATAATTCCACATTCCTTCCAGCACCCTGCTTGCCTTCTCCTTGCAAAATTTCCATAACAGCCTCTCCTCATCTGTAGGTTATAATGTTTTAAGTCACACGTCCTAAATTAAGTAATATATATTAACTGAATGTTGTTTTATGCACAGCACTATTGTAAAGAGCACAGTGGTGTGAGGTGGCTGTGTTGGTGAACCAGGTGGTCGCGGTAGTGCAGGGGGTGGCTGCAGGGGTCCAGTGCTTAGCGTTGTCACCTCACAGCAAGAGGTTCTCTGGTTCAATTCTTGGCTGGGGTGCCTTCTGTGCGGAGTCTGCATGTCCTCCCTGTGGTCACATGGGTTTCCTCCAGGTGCTCCTTTTTCTTCCCACATTCCAAAGACATGCAGTAGGTGGATTGTATAGTCTAAATTGGCTGTAGGTGAGAGTGCGTGAGTGAGTGGTACGAATGAACTACTGTGGCAGGGCTAGCCACCCGGTGGTGTAAACCTTGGCTCAAGATTAGTCACTTCTGAAGTGACACCCCAACCCGATGTGCAAAATAGGAAAAGGGGTTGAGGATGGAGGGACTATTGCCAAAGGATGCTGTGCCACATCTTATACAAATGTAAGGATTATTTCTGTATAATGTGATTTTGTCAATGACAGCTATAGTATTGTCACTCATTTACTACTGTAACTAAAAATGAATTTTGTGCATATTATGTTTTATGTAAAAAGTCTTGTTCCTGTAAGACTGGATGCATAATTTAATACTGCTATATTTTATTTCTTACTAATTGTTATGGTATAATGGAGCTTTTCTCCCTCGGCCTCCACTGGAAATGGGCTTTTTGCCCAATTGGACATTACTGGTTAAGAAATGCCTACAAATAAAATTAAACAGATGAAATAAAATGTTCCAGTGAGTGCATGGAGTTTTGTATGTCTTCATCATAACTCCTTGGTTTACTTACCAGATTTACACACAGACATACCAACAAGCAAAGAAAGAAAGAAAGAAATCACAAACAGTGCATAAAATGGTGGTAGGACAAATGTTACAGGAGTCAAGAGGTTAAGTCCTGGGGAAGGAATGAGAACAGGAAAAACTAGGAAGTAGGTAGTGATGGGATGTATGGAGATGACAAAAGATGCAATTTGGGCCAGTAATGAATCCAGTGGAAAAGAGCATTTCACTAACGGATGACAGACAGGGAGAATAAGAGATCATAGATGTTCAAGCAAGTATGAAACAGGAGTTTATTACAGTGGAAATGGAGAGGAAAATATAAACGAGGTACTGAGAAAAGAGTAGACTGAAGCAGAAAGGCATTGGCTCCTATGGAAAAAAAAGGTCAAACATTTGAAAGAGAGCAGGGGGGTTGGTGAGATGAATCAGGACACAGGAAATACACAGTACTGACCACCAGTAAGGCAGAAAGAGGGAAGAAAAAAATAAAAGTAGCTGAGGATATGGGATCCAAAAGCTGAGGACCAAAAAAAAAACATCCTCAGATCTATAGAATTGTAGTAATGAGCTTTTGCTAGCTCCTTGCTGCAGCTATTAATATCTAAACACATTTATATAGGTAGCTACGATATCAGCTGCAGCTACATACATGAATGCACTAGTGTCCATTCACAACTCTGCTGAGGTGCTGAACATGCCCCCCAAGAGCCTGTTCTTATAACAGCCACCACCTTTACCCCATGTTAGTTGCACTATTTCGGATGTAGGCAACAGAGCAATAATCATTGATTCCATCACTAAAGGGATCATTACCTTGGGATGGGGAATAAGTAGGGATGAAGTGCAGAGACTGGGAAGTCAGGACCAAAAATCTGGACCATAGATAGTGGGTGAAGAGACAAAGAGTGCAAAGGGATGCTCTACAATGTCTGACACTTAGGAGCAGAGTCCCTTAACTATCTCACATCTGCCTGTAGCCAGCACAACAAGGAAGATAAGAACTGGGGATCTCAATGCATACAACTTAGAAATAAAAGAAATAATATGAAATCAGCAAAAGAAGAAATGATCTGGATGCATGTTAAATGGTATGAAGCATGATTGATGTAGCCATCCACCTGACAACATTGTTTACCATAAGCTTCCATACAGGTTTTGTACCAACTGAATAGAAAAAAGTTACAGTCATTTCCTTGCATTAGGGAGGTCCTTTCACAGACTCAGATAATTACAGACCTGTAAGTCTGACCAGTCTCATATGGAATGCCATGGAAAGACCTATCAGAGAACTAATCCATGAGGTCAATCTGCATTCCAATAGTGTAGCTAGAACTTGGAATAAAATTCCTATATCAATCAGGCTATCACACACATTCATCTTTTCAAGCTAATGCTAAAAGACATCCTCTCTGTTCATGGCTTTTTTCCCTGCTCCTCATCTGGGACATAGCTTCTCCTAACATCCTTCATTCACCTTCTTATGCCTCCCTTTAAAGCATTAAATCACTTAATCTGCTTATCCCATTCCAATACCTCACTTTATTACTTCTTAAACTACTATACCTACTTCTAATTAGCATGACCAAATTACTATTCCATCACTATTTCTCTGTTAACACTCAAACTTGCTTATCTCCTCTAATGCCTCACTCTGTTGTACTTCTTAAATGACACCTACCTATCTTATATATATCACTCTTGTAAATGTAATGTTTGTGAATATCAGTACAAATATTATACCAACTATAATGCTATATATTCACTGAAACTGCATTATAAAATGTGTTATTGTAAATACTGATTGCATTAATTGTGATACCTTGGAGAGTTTCTCCATGAGCCTCCACTGAAAAAGGGCACATGTGCCCGGTTGGACTCTTCCCAGTAAACAAATGTTAATAAATAGATTAATTAATCAGTAAGAACATAGAGAATCTCCAAACTCTGGACTAGTCTCAGTCTGTATTCATCAGGTGCAGGCCATGCTTACTCAGACTGGTGGACTTCTTTGAAAAGATAACCAGAGCAATTGATAAAAGTAAAATAGTACACACCCCATACCATGATGCTTGATGAAAGCTTTTGATGCAGTCCCCCACTCAGGCATAGTAGATGGGCTAAATAAACTAGAATATACCCCTACATCACCTGCTAGATTGCCAGCTAGTTGACAGATAGGATGCAGGAAATTAAAATAGGGGACCTTAACTCCTCAGAGATCAGTCACCAGTAGAGTCCCCCAGGATTCTCTGCTGGGATCTCTCCTGTTTGGCATCTACTTCTCTGAAGTAAAAGCAGTCACCAAAGGGCTATAGCTGACTAGGTCTGCAAATGACTGCAAGCTAGGAGTAGTGATTTAATCCCCAGATGACTTTACCATTCTGCAGAATTGTATGTCCCAAATAAATAATTGGTGCCAAAATCATGGACTGAAACTAAATGCCAAATAACACATTATTCTATCTTTTGGGAAATCATCTAGCCACAGGAACTACTACACTGACAATTTGTCCCTAAAAGTTGACCCAGTTATTTGGGTTTGTGAACTTATGTGACAAGTGACCTAGCATATGACCCACGTGTGTCCTTTGTCATAACAAAATCCTTCTATATTGCACAATTTATAAACAAAGGAATTGTGTCTAAATCTAGGGGTGTCATTTTCTCCCCCCTTGACTCAGCCCTCATTAGGCTAGTCATTGAGAATAATGCTCCTTTTAGCATGTATCTGTCCAAAAACATGCAACAACTAAAATGCCCACTGAGATGCCTTACTAAAAGGATACAAGGCCTAAACAATATGTCCTACATGGACCAACTCAAAGCCTTGTCACTATATTTGGTATTCTGCAGACTGCTGAGAGGTGACCTTCGTCTAGCATACAAGGCATCCTCCAACCGGGTTCCTATTATGCGATCGAAAATCCGTTTAGGTGAATATGAAGACATCAAACCATATTGCACGAAGTATGTAAACCCCGAACAGTCAAAATCGCGAATTTCGAAATGTCGATTTGTTTTGGTTGGCCCGTCTGTGGTACAGCTCTGTAAGGTAAGTATGCGATAGATAGGACTTTAGTGTTAGGATTTGGCTTAAGGTAAGTGTATAGATAGGTACTGTATGTAAGTGTTAGTGTAGTGTTAGGTGTAGGGATTTTTAAGTGTATGTATGTGTATTATTTATTTTGTTTAGGTGTATGTCTGTAGCGGATGTGTGCGGTAGTTATGGACCTTAGGGTTAGGGAGGGGTTAAGGAGAGTGCATAGATAGTTGTGTTTGTGGGGTTTAGTGTCGTGTTGGAGGTAGGGTTTTGGTGCTTTAGTTTAGGTTAGAAGTAGGGTTTGGTTAGTGTATTTATGTGGTTTATTTATTTTGTTTGGGTAGGTAGTATGTAGCGGGTGGTGGGGTTGGCTGACTATGACAGTTTGATATTTTTTTTTTGCGGTTTAGTGCGTTCGGGATTTTCGCGGTTCACGGTATAGGGGTCGATGTTTTGGTATTTGCACATAGGGTTTTTTGCTTTGCTAATATAGACCCCCTCCAACCCAGTACTGGCAGATTTACTGCACATCAGCCAGTCAAATGGCATCAGACATATGGTTGAGAAATCTAAATGCCTTCTCCAAAATTAACAGAAAGGTTTGGAGGGACAAGTGTATCTTGCTGAGGATACCTTTACTCTGGAGAAGACTCCTCCTCCACTAAACAAAGTGCATCAGTGTCCATATTCATGTGCAACTTGGATCTTTGGGTGGATAATATAAAATTTACCCAAGTGCTGCCCCCTGTATTTCTAATGGACAGAGACAGCTCCTAATACTTTATCCTACACATTTGTCACTCCCCCATATTATCTATTGTATGATCACCGTTATTCTTACTAGGGGTAATATATAATTATTGATCACGATATCAATCTAGCACCAAATATGATAGATTAATTCAAGCACTGAAGGTGAAATTGGCTATGCTTAAATGGCTGTAAGGGCAGCTAGCCTAGTGCTTATCTATGAACCTGACAAACTATAGGTTGAGTAACTTGCAGGTGGGACTGGATACAAATATGTGGTCAACCGGGCTAGGTAAGAGCTTTATGCTGAAGATCAGCACTAGCTCAGTATGAATGGGATAGGATTGCTAAGGGAGAGGTTCTTGAAGCACATGAACAACATTGTTCTTTTAGATCATTGTGGTGAGAGAAGTGAAAAAGAAAAAGATTTGAAGGCTTGGGGCTTGACATAATGGTTAAGGTTTTTACCTCATAGACACAAAGTGAAGGGTTTGATTTTCACCATTGTAATGAAATTGGCTAGGCTTAAAATACCTGCAAGAGCAGGTAGCCTAGTACTAAACTATGAACCTATAAGAAAGAAGCAAGCACCTGAAGAAATCTGTAAGAAGACAGATCATGTCTGGAGGAAGAAAGGAAAATGCATAGTGAGCATGAAAGGTACAAGGAACATAAGGACAGAGAAAGGAGAGGGGAAGGTGCAAAAGGGAAGGTTAAAGGTGATATCATGAACTGTCACTCTTCTTGGAAAAATGATTGAGAAAAATAGGCCATCCCAGGAACGATCAGATAGATACTGCCAATATCACATAGTTTATGGAAAAGACAGACTGTAATATTGTAATTCCAAGGTACTCTATCTTCATGAGAGACAATAATAGAAAAAGGAAGGAGCATTGATTTGTGTAACAGGTGGCAACGACTGGGAGGTGTTGGGAGAAGGGGGTGTGGAGCAATGGGGTAGAATGGGAATGGTAAAGAGGATAAGTATACTGGCAGCCAAGGTGCAGTCATACTGTGGGAAAATTGGTTGGTATGCTTCATCTTTTACTTATGGGGTACACCAGTGCAGGATGACATTCTGCAGTTCCACAGGTTTAGATGCTACAGAAGAAAAAGATGGTGAAGGGGTGGAAATATCAGTATCCCAGATGACTACTGGTTAATTCTTATATATAGAGTACTAGTGGGCTGAAGTTTGTGCAGTGTGTAGATAAACTAAACACTAACAAGCAATGACTGTACTATAATATGGTTCAGTTTGGGTAGAGCAGCGGAGACGAAAACAAAGGTAGCAGTAAGTGCAATAGTCAAAGAGTGGAACAACTTCAGCTGAGAGTGGAGCATATCTCTCAACTGTCCAGATTTTCCCAGAATGTCCAGATTTTTGCCTCATGTTTTTGGCCCATTCCTCATAAAATTTCTCTGTTTCTTGCAAATCACGAATGATTGAGTGCATTGAGTGATGTCACACATTTGTGTTTCAGACTTCATATACTTTAGAAAAATGCATGCTAACACGTCATGCTATTCTAGCAAACTTCTTAGTTTATAAGAGATGTGTTTGAAATCTGTCACTGTTTTGTGCCTTTTTTCTCCATTATTTCAGACTTTGTCCAGATTTCTTCTCTAAGAGGTTGAGACGTTTGAAGTGGAGGGTGCATAGAACTAGAACAACAAGGATAACCAGAGCCAGATCTGTAAATAAAATTCAGAGCGAACATTTTGAAAGGTATGAATAGGGTTTACCTAAATTAAAGAAGGCAAAACTGAAGAACAGACTGAAGTGGCTAAGCAGTATGGGTAAATTCATTAATTATGAAGAAGGAGGAGGATAAAACTTTCAAATGTCTGAGATAAGTAAGAGAAGAGGAAGAGAAGTCAGCGTACATCATGGCAAGGTAACGAGAAAAGGATCTAAGATACGTTTAAGAAGATAAAGGATACAGAGGTAAGGAAACTAGATAGGTGAACAAAGTGGAAAGGTAAAAATGTTTCATATGCATTTTAGGAAAGAACAATGGGTGCTATTTACTAGAAAAGGTACTTTATTTATTTATGTATTTATTATGTATCTATTGTTTACCTGAATTGTCTGACCATGCAAGAATAATTCCTTTTTAACAGAGGCCCAGGGAAAAAAGTTCTACAACTGATTTACAGATTTCAAATATTTTACAGTTATACAATCAGTTTTTATAATTATAATATAATACACCTAACATACATGATATGATGTATGTATTTATTTCTAATTTATTTAAAACTAGAAAGTGTGTGACTTTAGTGACTGGTTTGTTATTATTTAGCAAAGTTAACTTAATTGAATATTAGATGTACACCTAGATGCCACTAAACTGGAGCCTTTGTAGATTTATTTACATAAATGTCAGTCAATTAACACTCCCACCTGGGTGTCGCACAAATGTTTTACATTCCTTTAATATTTTGTTTTTAAGAATCAGCACCAGATATGTAATTTGAACAAACCGAGCTATGCTCATCTGCCTGGAATTATATTTAAATTTCACTTTGCAAATTAAGAATTTTAACCACAACGGGCTCCTGGTCTTCTTTCTTCTTTGGCTGAACAAAACATTGCATTTTTTGCTACAGATTCAAATGCCAGATGTTTTGAAGAGGGATCCACAACAGCTTTTAAGAATACCGTAACCTACTAAATACCAAGGGAACAGGTAAGGTAGGTCACGCATTTTTTTTACATGCTTAGTATTTCAATTATGTTAGACCTGCTAGGATTAATTAGGTAATTCCTACCAACTTTTTTTTTTACCCATCTTAAAGGAACAGAGACTTTTTTACTGACATAATATACAAGATGGAAAAACATGGTGCATGACATGAAATTGCATCCACAGCCGGCCTTAGGCATAGGCCAACTACGGCTGCCTAGGGAACCGCTCTGGGCACTTTTCCAGTATTTATTTGGTGTAGATAGACCAGGATAGGGGCATTGGGGTGGTGTGGTGGGGGGTGCCTTGGAGTCCTTTTGCCTAGGGCACCAGTTGACCTAAGGCCACTCCTGATTGCACCAGTTGTCATAAGTAAATATTCTAAATGCAAAGAAGTATCAGAGTTATTAGCTAGTAAGGGAGATGGCTAGAAAGGTGCTTGGTATCACATCTGGACAGAGGAAGGACAACAAGGAGACATGGTGGTGGAATGAGGAAGTACAGGAGAGTATACAGAGAAAGAGGTTGGCAAAGAAGAAGTGGGATTGTCAGAGAGATGAAGAAAGCAGAAAGAAGTATAAGGAGATGAGGTGCATGGCAAAGAGAGAGGTGGTGAAGGCTAAGGATAAGGCATATGAAGAGTTGTATGAAAGGTTGGACACTAAGGAAGGAGAAAAGGACCTGTACTGATTGGCTAGAGAGAGGGACCGAGCTAGGAAAGATGTGCAGCAGGTAAAGGTGATAAAGAATAATGAGGGAAATGTACTCACAAGCGAGGAGGGTGTGTTGAGGAGATGGAAAGAGCACTTTGAGTTGTTGATGATTGAAGAGAATGAGAGGGAGAGAAGGTTGGATGATGTAGGGATAGTGAATCATGAAGTGCAATGGATTAACAAGGAGGACGTAAGGATAGCTATGAAGAGAATGAAGAATGGAAAGGCTGTTGGCCCAGATGACATACCTGTGGAAGCATGGAGGTGTTTAGGTGAAATGGCAGTGGAGTTTTAACCAGATTGTTTAATGAAATCTTGGAAAGTGAAAGGATGCCTGAGGAATGGAGAAAAAGTGTTTTGGTACCGATTTTTAAGAATAAGGGTGATGTGCAGAGCTGTAGTAACGACAGAGGGATTAAACTGATCAGTCACAGCTTGAAGTTATGGGAAAGAGTAGTGGAAGCAAGGTTAAGAAGGGACGTGATGATTAGTGATCAGCAGTATGGTTTCATGCCGGGAAAGAGCACTACATATGCGATGTTTGCTCTGAGAGTGTTGATGGAGAAGTACAGAGAAGGTCAGAAGGAGTTGCATTGTGTTTTTGTAGACTTACAGAAAGCATATGACAGGGTGCCTAGAGAGGAGTTACATCAAGGATCAGTTCTGAGCCATTTCTTATTTGCAATGGTGATGGACAGGTTGACAGACAAGATCATAATAGGAGTCCCCGTGGGCTATGATCTTTGCAGATGGCATTGTGATCTGTAGTGAGAGTAGGGAACAGATGGAGGAGACCCTGGAGAGATGGAGATATGCTCTAGAAAGAAGAGGAATGAAGGCCAGCAGGACTAAGACAGAATATATGTGTGTGAATGAGAGGGAGGATAGAGGTATGGTGAGGATGCAAGGAGTAGAGGTGGCGAAGGTGGATGAGTTTAAATACTTGGGGTCAATAGTTCAGAGTAACGGTGAGTGTGGAAGAGAGGTGAAGAAGAGAGTACAGGCAGGATGGAGTGGGTGGAGAAGAGTGTCAGGAGTGATTTGTGACAGACGAGTACCTGTAAGAGTGAAAGGGAAGGTCTACAAGAGGGTAGTGAGACCAGCTATGTTATATGGGTTGGAGACAGTGGCATTAACAAAAAGGCAGGAGGTTGAGCTGAATGTGGCAGAATTAAAGATGTTAAGATTTGCACTGGGTGTGACGAGGGTGGGCAGGATTAGGAATAAGTATATTAGAGGGTCAGCCCAGGTTGGAAGATTTGGAGACAAAGCCAGAGAGGCACGATTACGTTGGTTTGGACATGTGCTGAGGAGGGATGCTGAGTCTATTGGGAAAAAGATGCTAAGGATGAAGCTACCAGGTAACAGGAAAAGAGGAAGGCCTAAGATAAGGTTTATGGATGTGGTGAAAGAGGACTTGCAGATGGTTGGTGTGACAGAGCAAGATGCAGAGGACAGGAAGAAATGGAAACAGGTGATCTGCTGTGGTGACCCCTAATGGGAATCAGCCAAAAGAAGATGATGAGGCATATATGATTTGTTACTGTACTGAATTGATAATAATGGGGAGAAGGGAACACTAATGTTGGTTGAAACAGGCAATGGATAGCAATTGCAGTTTAGAGGTGAAGAGTTTAGAGTGTGTGGGGTGTGGTGAACATAAAACAAGAGGAGAGTTAATACACAGCGATGTAAAGTTGAGTTTGGCATGGGGGAAGGGTATGAGTGTTAAGATATGGAAGGAAGCAAGTAGAATGTTGAGAAAAATACTGTTGATATATTAAGATATGCAGATTGTCAATCGTCTGGTCAGGATAAAACAGACGAATTTCTGTGGGCTCTGTTCAAGCACTTTACTATGCACAACCACATCAGGATTGAGGCTTAATTGGATAAACTTTTAAACAAACTAGCTATCACATTCATACATGCTCAGTCTCTGGCTGCACTCTGAAAATGGCACTGAAGCTAGCACATGCTTGCTATTTATATGCATGTGCCGTCTTTGAAATGCTTCTTAAAGGTACAGCACACGAACACTATTCTACACAGATGTAAACCATAGGCCTTTTGTTGTGGCTGTTTTATTGCCATTGAGTCGCTGTACAGAAGGGAGGCCAATGTTTGGGGATAAACTCTGAGGCCCTGGGTTTGGATGAATGCCACCACATTGTTTTAAAAACAGTATAAGGTAGAGTACAGGTGACAGTGTAGTTTTTTTTTTATTTTTTATTTTTATTTATTTGTTTGTTCTTGTACTTGATCTTATTTTGGAGTAGAAAGTTGGATGTTTGATTTTATATAAATGCATAGGTGATGGAGTGAAAAGGGTCGATTGAGTGTGGAAGGGCAGTGGCTGCTGTTATACATGGTGTGCAGAATGACTACTGAAGGAAGAAAATTGCTGTAGAGGGTCTTTTGGAAGGATTTGAGATGACTTAGCAGGATGACTTTTAGTAGAGTAGGTGATAGTATGAACATTAAGACACAGATAGGGTATGCTAGTGAGAGAGTGCATTTAAGGTACAGGAAAGCAGAAAATTAGGCTGAGTGGAGAGGTATGGAAATGAGAAAAGTTGAATGATCATAAATGCTATTTATGTTGTCATTAGATGTTGTTGAGAGTGGAAGGAACAGACAGAGGATAAGTGATAGATAATTGTGATGTGGTG
This sequence comes from Protopterus annectens, assembly GCF_019279795.1. Classification (NCBI taxonomy): domain Eukaryota; kingdom Metazoa; phylum Chordata; order Ceratodontiformes; family Protopteridae; genus Protopterus; species Protopterus annectens. The sequence continues at coordinate 569,715,473 of NC_056731.1, read as the reverse complement.
GCTGAGGGGAAGGAAGAAAGAGCTTTAAGGTGTTTCTAAGAAATGTCTTGTATAGATATGGTAGTAAGGGTGATTTTCTTTGTATTGGTAGATGGGAGTGCTATTCGGATGGTTGACAGTGTGGTGTATGCGAATATGTAGTATGTAATTGGTAGAGAGGTAAATATGAGTGGAGAAAGCTACACTGAAAGGAAGAAGAAGAGGGTGTTTGGGGATTAGGGCTAGGATAGGGAAGCAAACAGAGTGGGTTTACACACTCAGAATAGATTTGAATGCAAAAATAATGTGTTTTCAGGTAAGTTTAACAACTAGCATCTATGTACAAAATGAAATTTTCAGTTAACTCTAAAACCTCAAGTAGTTGCCCTGTGTGAGAGAAGTTTTACTAATGCAATTATAATACCTGTAATTGAACCAGTTTGGGACACAGGTGCAGCAGTTGGAATTGTCACTTCACAGCAAGAGGTTCTCCAATTTGATTCTTGACTGGGGTGCCTTCTGTGCGAATAATGCGTGTCCTCCATGCATTCGCATGGGTTTCTTCTGGGTGCTCTGGTTTTCTCCCACATTCCAAAGACATGCATCTAGAGCATTTCTTCCCCCAGCCTCCAGTGAAAATGGGCTCTGTCCCAGTCAGACTTTCCTGGTAAAGAAATGTTAAATAAATAAATGAAATAACAGAGTTATCATTACTTATTCCATTCCAGCTGGGAATTTATTAGTATTTACAAAGTTCAAGAGATGGTGTACATACTCTTTATAAATGGCAGGTTAGTTTTATAGAGTTTATGTTTTTTTACTGGAATGCCAGCATGCTTATACTGCATGTGTTAGCAAAACGTCTGTCTCTATTTAAAAGAGTAGGAGTTGGCCAGGGATATCAACTGCTAGGAAGTGCTGAAATATATGTACGTAAAAATTAGGTTTAATTATAGATTAAATTAATTTTTCTGAAAGGAAGCCTGTCACAATCCTACCTATCCATCTGGTATACGCTATGTTTACATTTATTCTCAAAATAGACCCCCTTTCAGTGTACTGCAGTGGCAGCTGTTATCCACCCTGACATGATAGTTGCCTCTAGCTTTGAATTCCAAATGCTGCCTCCCAAAACATTGTTCACTAATGCAAACACACATCTAGAACTTACAGACTGATAATATCATTGTATATAATGTCTGCGTCACAAACTTTTAAAAGTCTCTTGGACTTTGATGCACATCCACAATGTGTAAAAGTCACCTGCTTCTAGTGGATTACATTGCCTACAAGATTAATCTGTTTTCTAGTCTGTACCAGCTGCTTTTGCTGGTGTGATATGATGTTTGTGTAAGAAGTACCTCTCAGCTTGTAGACACTGAAAATAATTACAAAAGCTCTTGAAAAGTAAGGACGTCCAGCTAAAAATCTGAACATCTAATTAGCATAGACATTTAAATACCAAATAGCATTTAACTCTTCCTTCTTCCAGTATGTATGGGGGATACTAGTCAGAGGCATGTTTCAAAAAAATCAGAGTATAAAAATGATGGAAAAGTAAAAGAACATTATCAAAGAGAAAGTGGGCTGGATTTACAAAGGCTTGCACGGAGTCTAAGATTAGTGTAAGATGGCAGATAGCCAATATGTCTGCCGAGCGATCCAGCAACAGCCGGCAGGGGCGTGCATGAGAGATTCTAAAGATACTCTTGCACGGACAGTGTTATGGTATGCAAATTACCTCATTTGCTGCCGAAAGCTATGCAAATGAGGTAAATTTGCAATCCGGGAAACACTAACCTGTCCCTGTAAGAGTAGTGTTATTTGTAGAAATGTACTCCGTTGGTAACGGAGTACCGTTCTGCAAATAGCTAAATGGAGCTATGACAGCTCCAAATAAAGGATGCATCTAGTTGAGGAAGCATGCCAATGGCCAAATATAAGGAGACTGGCATTTGCAAATGTTGAAAATCCTTAAAATCCATTTTTCCCCGATCTCTGATTTTTAAGCGTAGTGCAGAGCTGCGCAAATGTGCGGCACTTTAAATAAAATGAAAAAAAATTGAAAAATAGCCAAAAATGGGCATTTTCACTAAAAAGCTTGTTCTGCCATGTAGGTGAATGGCAGGCTGAAAACAACATAGCCACTGAATAGTGGTTGCTAAGGGGGGAAGCTCAGTGTGAGAGATGTAACCAAGCATTAATAAGCAATCCTATACAAATGTGGATAAGGATAGTGAATCCCAATTTTCCCCGGCATGTGAGCCATGTCCCTAGAGTGTAAGTGTAGGAGTAGGGGAGTAGTAGAGTAGAAGACAGGTGACATCATGAGGGGGTATGTCTGAAAGACTGTAAGCTTATTGGAGCACAGTGGCTTGTGTTTGCCCTGAGTTGCTCAGGATTGCAAGAGGCATGTCTACAGTTGTCCTAGCTGAAAACCAGAAACCAAAGGTGTACGCCGTGGATATATCTGAAATTTCTTGCAAATGTGCTTACACCGTGTACGTGTGTGTGCGCATGTGCGCTTGTTTGCGCGGCGCTGCAACTTGTGGAAACGGAAAGGGAAAAGGAAGGAAAAGAAGTAGTAGGAAGTTAACCAAAGAGAACTAGCAGAGCTGCCAGGTGAAATATATCAGAATCAGCCAATTACACAGGCAGTAGACTAGCCCAGCCCAGCCCAGCACTTTAAACTCTGCAAACAGCAGTCTACCCTGTTTTTTTCCCAAGAACTCTGCAACACTGCAGTAAACAAAGAGTGAAAACTTAAAATGCTTTTAAGTCAGACAAAATGTTAGGGGCTGCTATTGCTATCATAAATCAGCATGTGCAAGATGCTGAGGGTGGTGATGTTGTGAATGCTGCTGAGCAACCCACAGTGAGGAGACGGAGAAGAGTGTACAGTCCCAGGGTAACCTACCAGGGGCTACATGAGCTGAAATAGTGGAGTGCTATAGAGTGGACAAAGACTTTCTGCAGCAAATTGTTGAGCTGTGCCGGCCATGCCTCACACACAGAACCAACAGAGGGGAATGTGTTGGCCTATGAATACTAACTACAGGTACCTTCCAGAGATGAACTGGTGATATGATGAGTGTTTCACAGGCATCAGCTTCCAGGGTACTGCACCAGTTCCTGGATACCATGTCAGCACATGTCGGTGACCACGTATATTTCCCCAATTCCCATGAGGCATTGGCCAGCAATATGTGTCTTTTCCACAAAATAGCAGAATACCCTGAGGTTATGGGTGCAATAGACTGCACGCACATACACATCAAAGCACCACCTGGTGAGCAGGGTAGGGTCTACATCAACTGCAAGGGCTTCCCCTCCATCAACTGCCAGGTTGTGTGCGATACCCAGGGCATAACAATGAATGTGTGTGCTGGCTGCCCTGGAAGCTATCATGATTCCCACATATGGCATTTGACGCAGCTGTACCAGAGATTTGCCAATGGGGACATCCCTGACGGTCACCTAGTGGTGGATGCTGGATACGAACTGGAGCCGTGGCTGATGACACCCATTAGAAATGCACACACACCTTAACAAAAACTCCATAATGAGGCACACGCACAAACAAGAAACATTATTGAGTGTGTATTTGGGATGTTCAAGTCATGGTTCTGGTGCCTGAACACATCTGGTGGAGCCTTGCAGTACTCACCAACTACATGTACCCAAATTGTCATGGTGTGTGCCATGCTACACAATATGATCCTGTGAAAACAGCTGCAGCAGGAACAGCATGGGGCAGAGCCAAACAGCCCCCCACCATTGCCAAGGCCTGCCCAGGCACAGCGTGACTTGGAGGAGGAGGAACAACCTGAGCCTGCCCCAACTGGCAGAAGGAGGCATGCCCAGTATGCCTTGACCTTGGCAAAGAGGCAACGCATAGCACATACACTGGCTCAGTAGGAACCCTGGAAATGACACCTCTCTCTGACTCGCACATACAATAAAAGGGATGCCTAACTTGACACTACCTGTTTTCAAACATGTATAAGGAGTGTTCTATGTGCATCCAACACAGGCAGCCCTGCAGCACCACCTGAGGCATGATTGCCCTATTTTAAGCAATATAAAGCAGCGCTAAGCACATTTTACCACTATTTAGCATATTTAAACACAATTGCATGGAGCTGCACATCTCGCTAACTAGCGCAACGTCGGGTAACGTTGAGCAATGTTGGGCAATAACAAAACAAATTCAAGTGCAAAGCACCGCAAAAAACAACTGGTAACAAGCAGCAAAATCCACGGACTTTAGGCTTCTTATTTTGCTTTAAAAGGTCTCTGATTGAGATGTTTCACACATCTGTAGTTTTCTCTCTTATACCTGCAAAAAAATTTTTTTATGACTTAAGATGATTCAGTATTATTTATCACGGATATTGATTTAACAAGTAAAAAAGGAAAAGTAAACAATGTTGGGCAATGTTGGGCAAAGTCGAGCAAAGTCAGATAAACACGCTCACACCTGCTTTACTGTTCCTTAAGCAGTCTGTTCTGCCCAGCAGGAAAATAAAAAGCAGTGACAGGGCTCGAACTCAGGATACTGTGCACTATAGTCACAGTACTGAACCACTAATCCATGACAGCATTTCACTGGCACAGACACAGGAGGACAATTGTAGACTAACACAAACACAAACAAAGGCTGTATCATGCCCTCTGAAGAGGCATATGAGTAACTTCCCCACAGGCCTATGCAGACAGATAACAGCAGGCCAGGCAGTGTGATGTGGGGTGGTAGGCTATGAAGTCACAGACTAATATATGTGAAATTGGAAGCTAAGATCTGTAGTACAGTAGTATGCCTCAAGCAAGTACGATAGGCAACAGTACAGACTGAAATGGAGTACCTGACATAGCAGTGCAGGCCTAGCAAATGTGTATAAGTGTCAGGTGAACCCCTCATTCTATGTACACCCACAGTAACAATCAGGTGTGCCCCCCCGGGTAGAAATGTATAAATAATAGCTGTCCCCCCTGTATGTAGAAATGTTGATAAGTCTATGCAAAGTGACTCACGGAAGCCCTGCAGGCACAGAGTGCTTCCTGTCGATGTACAACACAAAAGTGAGCCCTGAAGTAAAAATCAACTTGATTTTTCACACACATATAGTATATATGTCCATACTGGGCATGCTCACACACTTAAACAAATTTAGCAAATTTCAGTCAGCAACATACTGAAAGGTCATACTGGGCGTGCTCACATACTTAAATAAATGAAGCAAATGTCAGTCAACAACATACTGAAAGGTCATACTGGGCATGCTAACACACTTGGGCCATGTCTGAGTACAGCAGTGGGCCACACATATCTGGCAGTTGCAGTTCTTACCCTAGAGACGTGTCACTATTCACCAATCCTGCCTTGCGTACACAGTTAAATGAAAACAGGCCCATATAATATATTGGACTCCTGTCATAATCAAACTATGTACTACAAGTACTTAAGTAGTTCAAAGAAAGTGAAAATTCAAAGAAGATCAATAAATCTCCGATCAGTATCATCAATAAACAATGAGCACTCCTAACATTATCCAATCCATGTTCTGGCAAAAATATTGTCAAAGAGTCCATAGAGAACCATGAAGCTTTCTTTCGCTATGTCATAAATATCAATGTAAACTCAAATATGTTCTGCGTCATTGCAAACTGTAAATGAATACATGTACATGACTGACATTGCCAACATCTTGTCAGACAGGTTCATACATATTTACCCCCCTCTCACTGACAAAAGGGCCCATTATCATACCTGGAGATTGTGAAAACCCAGAAATCACATATACAATGGTTAAACAGCTCTTTCCAAACCTAAAAACAAGGTGCCTATGGGATGACATGTTTCCCTAGCTGTGTCATATGTGAACTCCAAAACAAACAGACCCTGCACCTGAACAGTCTGCTGAGACTCACCCTCTGTACAGGATATGAAACTGTTGAATGGGTTACAGCAACGTTTGGCACACTCCACACGTGTTGGTGCACAACAGACCGTGGGAACTATTGTCTTATAAGCCTATTAAGCCTGATCTTCAAGGCCATGGAGTCCATCATGATGGAACTCATAAACAGAGCTATTGGGAGTCTACAAACAAGCAACCCTACCCATTTTGGTTTGGTCAGGGGCAGATCATGGTTCCCAAACCTGCTAGACTGTTTTGAAGGCAGTCACCCTGGACATACATCAATAAAATGAGCTACACATTTCCCACATAGACCTTGAAAAACCCTTTTCCAACATCCCAGACATATGTTGTATCCACAAAATCAACAACCTGTGCATAAATATGTATGTCATCTGATGGATTGCTAACTGGGGCACAGATAGATCCCACAAGGTAAGACCTATGGTCTCCTGTTCAAGCTGGTAACAACTGCTGTCCCCCATGGCTCAGCCCTGGTACCCCTCCTGTCTGGTGTATACTTTTCAGAAATACAGTCAAACACACGAGGGCTATGTTTAACAAAGTTTGTGGATGACTGCAAAAAAGTTGTCATAATCGATGTTTTGGACAACAGAGACATCCTTAAAAAGGGTCTCAGTCAGACAGATGTGGTGTCAAAATTATGGCCTCGAGCTACAGTCATACAAATACCACAAAGGTGCCAACACCCTAAATATGGAGGTGATAATAAGGGATCTATGGACACATGTGGATACTCATCTCTACTTCCAGAAACACATTCACAAAGTGTTTAGAAAATCATGCTATGTGTTCCCACAAACTGCCAAGGTCTTTACATGCAGATCAATGGAGGTTCCCTCTACTCATCAGTCATCAGACCCGACAGAGAGTACCACAACACAATTGCAATGAATCTGACTAGGCACCTTCAGCAGCTGGAAAGACCAATGAAGTACATCAACAAGAGGATTACTGGCCTCAAACAGATGCCCCATGCAACAAGACTGAATTTAACTCAATCTGTACTCTGTTGCATACTGTGTACTCAGGAGATCTCTGCCCAACAGACAGGTCCATGTCCAATGCAGAACTGATGTACATGCACTATCTGAAGTAAACCCAAGCTCACTGTACCACATGCTCTAGGGATATCATCACAACATTAAATAGAACAAGTTGGAGGGATACATTACTAACTCACAGACATCCCTTCCTTTGGAACAGGCTCTCAACCAACATTAAGCTGAGTCCCTCACTGACACTCTTCCAGAGGAGCCTTGATGAGTGTATGTGAAATGGAACTGTCACACCACTGATCACTTCATCAGCTCTACTACACAGAGGCTTAGGGAACTAACTCCATGGGTGGTGATAGCTGCACACTCTGGCCATACTAATATATGCCTTCAGGTATCTAGCCTATTACCTACCTATATACCTGTATATATATATATATATATATATATATATATATATATATATATATATATATATATATATGTAGTGGGAACACAGTATAATAAGTCAAAGATGGATGGGAGCCATCCAGGACTGTCCCACCCAGCACACATCCCAATGGCACGAAATACATGAGGTGCGCATCTCTCCCATTGTACATAACAGCCACCAGTATCTGTAAGCATTACAGTGTATGTGGTCCATGTGCCTGCTGTACAACATGACTGTACAATGAAGTACACATCTACTATCTGTAGACATGTACCTGTCACATAGGTTCATAGGTATGTAGTAGACTATCTCCACGAAGGCATATATATCAGCCTACGCAAGTTGTGCAGCTTTCACCACACTATTGGGTAGTCTCCTAAGGCCTAGTTATAATAGTTAGTACCCTAAGCCCCTTTCTAGTGGGGCTGCTGATGTGATGCCTGGCATGAATTGTCTGTTTCCCATCCGCTCATCAGGGTTCCTGTTGAAGAGTGTCAGCGAGGGGTTCTGTCTGATGTACATTGGGACTCTGTTCCACAGTAAGGCAAGTGTCTGGGATGGTACTCTATCCCACCAGCATGTTGTATTGATCATTGTGATGAGGTTCATATCCCTGGAATGTGTAGGGTGACTCAATGCTGTTATCTGTAGTTGGAGCATGTTCAACAGTTATGTGTTGGACATGACTCTGTTTGTTAGGCCGAGTATGCCTCTGAGTAGGCGGTACGCAATGAAGAACAGATTTAGTTTTAGAAGTTGTGTTGCATAACACAACTGTTTGAGGCCAGTAATCCTCTTAGTGAGGTACCTATGTGGTCTCTACAGCTGCTGGATATGCTAAGTAGAGTACATCCAAAATGGTGCACTGTACTCAATGATGGGTCTGATGATGTAAGAGTAGAGTGCCAACACTACCTCTTTGGATCCTGATGCAAACCCTTTGTTGATTAGGTGTGCCACATAGGATCTTCCAATCATTTTGGCAACAAGGTTGTCAAAGGAAAGATGACTATCTACTTGTGTCTCCAGATCCGTTATCACCTTGTCATTTTTAAGGGGGTAACACCTATGTGGTAGTTTGTGGGTATTTTGTTTTCAACAAAGAGGATCACTATGCATTCCTCCACAGTGAGCTTGAGGCCATGATTCTGACACCACACATCTGTCTCATAGAGTCCCTTCTAGAGAATATGTCTGTCTTCTGGGGAATCTATTATGGCAAACACTTTACAGTTCCCAGCAAACTTAGTCAACCACAACCCTCCTGTTTTGGCATGTACATGTGAGAAGTCTATACCAAACAGGAGGGACCCCAGGACTGAACCCTGGGAGACACCAGTTGTTACTGGTGTAGAGTCTGACATGTAGCCAGCAACTCTTAATGTGTGAGATCTATCTGTGAGCCAGTTTGCAAATCATCTTTTGATGTATAGATTCATGGCCAGGTTGGTGAGTTCATCTATGATACCTGACTGGGGAATGGTGTCAAAGGCCTTAGCGAGGTATAGGTAGGCTGTGTTGAGCTCATTTCAATCATCTGTAGCCTGGGTAACTGTCAAAGAAATCCTCCCAGTTCAGGAGGCATGGCCTGCATTTGACGAAGCCAAACTGGGTGTGCTCAACTGTGTGAAGGTTCCCAATCTCTGTATTGTTGACTTCCATTATGATTGGCTCCATTGCCTTGCAGAATACACTCATCAGGCTCATAGAGCATGAATGCCAAGGGTTTTTTGTGGCCCCACCCCTGTGGAATGTGAAGAACATTGCTGTGCAACATTCTATGGGTATATATCCTGTAGAGAGCATGTAGAGAGAGGTGTAGGTATCCTTGATGAATATGGATACATCCTCACCCTATGTGCTATGATTCAGGTTCTGATGCTGGAAGGTATGGAATGAGTAGTATCCTGGTAGTGCTAGTGTGCTGTCTGGAGCCTTGAACTAGGTTTCTGTTACTGCATAGATATCAATATTCTCCATACTGAGAAGTGCCTCGAGTGTGTGCATCTGGAGGCTGAGACTTCTGGCAATGAGTAGCATTTAGCTCACTTTGTGGTTATTTGTGTTAGTTACAGGGTTTGGTTTGTCCTGCGTGACCGGTGTTCCACACCTGATGTCAGTGCTTCATTGGTCCCATCTGACCATAAGCTAATTACCCTACATATCCACATTTTGGACCCACACCACCATTAAGGAAACCATGTTAAAAAATGTCTCCAAAGCCAACTTCACGCTTCTTAAGACAGAAGCGCTGAACTGCAGGACACCCATGCAGATGGACAATACAGTTACGACTACTGAATCCTTCACAATTGCACTTTATAAGCACTTACATGACTGCATGCATCGAGCTATCCCAAAGAGAACCAAGACGCTATCCTCCAAGAAAAGGAAGCCAATCTGGTGTTCCCCTGCCATAAACAAACTGCACATCAGAAGGAAGAAACTGTTGCAAAAGAGGGTAAAATCCCATGAGTGGAGGAGCTCCATGGTCAACATCATTAAGAAGTGGTGATCCCTGATAAAATCTTCCAAAGCTAATTATGAAAACAAAATCGACACTGATTCTAAAGACAACCACAAAACATTCTATAGCTATGTCAAGAATCTCAATGGCAACACTCAGATCTGCTCTGAGTTACAGCACAATGGCATTAAATATACAGACCCAACTGATATTGCCAACATCCTCACAGATAGGATCAATGCTAACTTTATCCCCCTCTCACCCATGAAAGAGCACATCTCTATAACGGAAGACTGCAAAGGTGCTGTCATCATGGCTGCACAGGTAAAAAACACTCTCCAAAGCCAGGAACACAGCATCCATGGGACCAGATAACATCACAGGCTGTGTTCTACACAAACTACAAAACGAACAGGCACCACACCTACGTACCATGTTCAGTCATAGCCTCACCTCAGGCTTTGTGCCTGCTGAATGGTGCACAGCAACAGTTTTCCCACTACACAAGAGGGGAGCCACCACGGACCCCAGGAACTAGTGCCCCATTAGCCTGATGAACCTGCTCTGCAAGGCCATGGAATGTATCATCATATAACTTACAAAAAAAGACATTGGTAATCTCCAAACTCTGGACCACAACCATGCTCGGTTTGTAAAAGGCAGATTATGTCTCCTAAACCTGATAGACATTATTGAAGCAGTCACCAGAACTGTAGACAAGGGTAAGGTGGTTCACACAATCTGTGTAGATCTTGCCACGGCTTTCAACACCATCCCCCACTCTGGAATTATAGATAAACCCACTAAACCAGGTATAAATCGCTATGTCACAAGATGGGTTACCAACTGGCTCACTGACAGAACACACACACTGTGAAAGTAGCAGATTCCAAGTACGACTTTGGACCAGTGATGAGTGCAGTACCACAGGGTTCAGTCCTGGGTCCTGTCCTGTTTGGTATCTATTTCCCTGAAGTAAACGTTAACATGGAAAGTCTCTGGCTAATGAAGTTTCCAGATGACTGCAAACTAGGAGCCATAATTGAAACTACTAAAGATGTGGACATCCTACAAAAGGGCCTCACTGAGACATATGCCTGGTGTCAAAGCCATGGCCTCAAGCTCAATGCCAAAATGTGCATTGTCATCCCCTTTGGTAAAATCTCTGTAGCCATGAACATAGGCGGTAGTATACTTAACACTGAAAGTGTGATAAGAGACCTTGGGTCACAGGTGGACAGTTGACACCTGTGATAATCACATCCCCACAGTAGTCAGGAAATAGTTCTACATGGCACACCTCATCACAAAAGGTGTCTCATGCAGAATAGAAGAGGACATTGTTCCCCACTCATCACTCACTAGATCCATAATAGAGTACAACACCCCTTTTGCTATGTACCTCACAAGACATCTACAACAGCAGGAAAGCCTGCAGAAATACCTCACAAAGAGGATTAGCAGCCTGAAATATATGCCATAAACAGACTGTCTCAAAATGCTCCAGCTGTACTCTCTCGCATATCTCCTACTCAGAGGTGATCTCTGCCTAACATACAAAGCTATGTGTAACACAGAGCTGTTGGACATGCTCCATGTAAAACACTCACAATCCCTCTGATCTTTGGCCCCAAAACCCAGACTGAAATACAAAAGGAAGGGGTGTATCCATTTACCTTATGGATACCCACATCTTCAGGTTAGTGGCACAGCATGAGGCCTTGGAGACCATGCAAGTGCAATTAACATTGGGCAAAGCTGCTTATCAGATTGAAGCCTGCTACAGATCACCTACCTTGTCTCAGGAACCTCACTCAGTATTCCTGAGAACACTGGAAAATATAAAGGTCCTACCAAACACCATTATATGAGGAGATTACAACTACACAAACATTGAAATAATTACTCGTGTGCAACGTCCTTTGCCCAATGCTTCCTAGAGTTTAAAAACTCAAACGCCCTGGAACAGCTGGTCACCACGCCCACTAGAGGTGACAACATACTGGACCTGATCATCACCAACATGGGGTACCAGTGTTCCACACCAGAGATAAACCCCTCACTGGTAATATCAGACCATAAAGTAATCACACTGGACATCCCCATCCCACCACCTCCCAGTCAAGGAAACCACTGTGAAGAAGTTTTCAAAAGCAAACTGCACACTTCTCAAGACCGAAGTGGAAAGTTCCAAAGCTTCCTTGCTATAGGATAATGCTATACAATCTGCAGAATCATTTACAAATGTATTCTATGAGCATCTACAGGGATGCATGGATCGAGACATCCCAAATAAAACCAAGATGCACTCCTCCAAAAAGAAGAAAGCAATCTGGTGGTCGTTGCCCATAAATAAGCTATACATCAGAAGGAGGAAACTAACACATGATAGAGCAAACTTCACAAAAGGAAAGGCATCACTGATCATTATTAGGAAGAAACAATGATCGTTCATAAATTAATCCAAGGCCAGTTTCTAAAGACAAATTCCCAAGGAATCTAAGAATAACAACCACAAAGCCTTTGTTAGCTATACCAAACATTTAGGTGGCAACTCTCAAATATGCTGTCAGCTACTGCAAAATGGCAACAAATACACTGAACCAACTGACATTGCCCACATCCTGCCAGAAAAGTTCAGTGCAAACTTCACCCCCCACCCCAAAAGGGCCTGTGTCCATCCCAGAAGAATGCAGAGCCCCAGACTTCATGGACATGCAGATAAAAACAGCCCCCTCCAAAGCTAAGAACACAGCATCAATGGGACTGGATGGTGTTCCAGGCTGTGTCTTACACAAGCCCCAAAGGGAACTACACCCTCACCTACATTCACTGTCCAGACTCAACCTTACCACAGGCTATGTACCCAAAGAATGGCATACAGCAACAGTCATCCAGCTGCACAAAGGTGGTGCCACAACAGAACCTGGAAACTATTGCCCAATAGGCCTACTCAGCCTGGTCTGCAAAGCTATGGAGCAAATTATCATGGAACCCATAAACAGAGACATTGGGAACCTCCAGACACTGGCCTCTACCCAATTTGGCTTTGTTAAAGGCAGATCCTGCCTCCTAAACCTAGTTGACTTCTTTGAAACAGTTACCAAGGAAATAGATGGAGGTGAAAGTAGTCCACACAGCCCACCTGTACCTCACTAAGGCCTTTGAAACCATTCCCCACTCTGGCATCATGGACAAGCTTACCAGCTTGAACATTAACCCCTATGTCACAGGATGGGTGGCCAACTGGCTCACAGATCAAACACACATGGTCAGAGTTGCGGGTACCATGTCCGACTCTAAACCAGTCACAAGTGGCATCCCACAGGTCTTGGTCCTGGGACCCCACCTGTTCAGTAGATACTGCTCAGAGGTACAGGCAAGCACGGGAGGAGTATGGCTGACCAAGTTTGCAGATGACTACTAACTGTGGTTGATAATCAACTCTACGGCTGAAACAGACATCCTCCAGAAGGGTCTTACAGAGACAGATACCTGGTGTCAAAACAATGCCCTCAAGCAGAATGCCAAAAAATGCATAATCATCCCTTTTGGATAAAACAAAGTGCCCACAAATTACCACATAGGTGGTAATCCGGTATGTACGGAGAATGTAATTATGGACCTGGGGACCCAGGTAAATAGTAAACTCTCCTTTGATGATCACATTGCCAAAGTGTTTAGAAATTCCTTCTATGTAGCCCACCTAATGTTACCCACTTTGTCAAGTCTGATGATGTCACCATCCTACAAATATACTTGTGGAAAGGAAAGCTCCCAGTAATGTGTATAGTGTGTCGTGTAAATGTGTACTGCTGTAGTATCATAAAGTAGTTAGGTAAGGGTTTGAATCCTGCACTTTGTGTGTGCGTGTGTGTCTCTTTGGAGAAGAGCAACCTTTTTGAAGACTACTGAAACACCTTAAAAGTGGTATACTCATCTTTGTCAAGTCTGATGATGTCACCATCCAACAAATATACCTGTGGAAAGGAGAACTCCTAGTAATGTATATAACATGTCATGTAAATGTGTACTGCTGTAATATCATAAAGTAGTTAGGTAGGGGTTTGAATCCTGCACTTTGTGTGCGTGTTTCTTTGGAGAAGAGCAACCTTTTTGAAGACTACTGAAACACCTTAAAAGTGGTATACTCATCTTTGTCAAGTCTGATGATGTCACCATCCAACAAATATACCTGTGGAAAGAAGAATTCCCTGTAATGTGTACAGCATGTTGTGTAAATGCATACTGCTCTAGTATCATAAAATAGTTAGCTAGGTGTTTGAATCCTGCACTTGCCATCTGTATGAAAGTGTGTGCATGTCTCTTTGGAGAGGAGCAACCTTTTTGAAGACTACTGAAATGCCTTAAAAGTGGTATACTCATCTTTGTCAAGTTTGATGATGTCACCATCCTACAAATATACCTGTGGAAAGGAGAACTCTCAGTAATGTAGATAAAGTGTGGTGTAAATGTGTACTGCTGTAATATCATAAACTAGTTAGACAGGGGTTTGAATTCTGCACTTGGTGACTGTGTGTGTGCTCCACATGTGTGACACTGTTGGTTAATGTATCGTTGGTTTTGCTTTTACTACTGTATGACATATCACAATGACCACCGTATGTGCATTACACGTCAGATAGCTGTGTGGCAAATACGTATACATACATGTGACCTCAATTATTTCATAGGTGGGAACCCTGCTTTCTCCATGAACACATCTGCTATCTTTGCCAGAGTGTGCTGCCACTTTCCAGACCTTAGGTCACATCTGTATGCTTGTGACAAACCTAGCCACTGCAGTGATCCCTGGCCTACATCATCCATTTCACATACACTCATTACAGTTTCTATTGAATAGTGTGACTGAGGATTTATGCTTGAGATATATTTGAAACCTGTTCAAAGGCAGCAAAGTCTGTCAAAGTTGGCTATTTATTATAGGTGTGCAATAACCTTTGTGGATATGCATGCAGACCCCTTATTGCTTATGTGATCCACAGAGGGGTTTTCCAAAACCCTTTGGAAATGTGGTCATCAAAGGAGAGATGACTTAACACATGGCTCTATGTATACATTGGTACCTGTTCCACATTTTGGGGGCTACTACTTATGTGGTACTCTGGGGATACTATGTTTTGTAAAAGTGGATGACTATGCTTTATTTGGCTTACAGCTTTACAGCATGGGTTTGACAGCAGGTATCTGTCTGTATGATACCCTTTTGGAGGATGTGTGTGGCATCTGGGGAATGCATTATAGCCCACAGTATGCATTGCCAAACGTGACCAGACATATCCCTACTGTGTTTGCTTGTACCTAAGAAAGCTATATGCCAAACAGGAGTGGTCCCAGGACTGAGTGCAGGTGAATACCACTTTTTACTGGCATAGAATAGTACTTGAAGGCTGCAAATGTTACTGTGTGTCCTACATATGTGTGTCAGTTGTCAAGCCATCATCTAACAATTGTTTATGGGCAGGCTGTTGAGGTTATGTATATTATCAGAATGCAAACCAATGACAGATAGTAACAACAGTATCACCCACAGTACAGTGTCAAACCGTGTCATACACACACGTGTACTCAAGTTCCAAAATGTGTGTAGTACAATGCATACTGGCCACCAATAGAAACTATGGAGTGTTAACACTGTCTAATACAGGGCATGTCACCCTGCCCATGTGTCCAATATGCACATACATGCAGACAGTGCACCTCAACCATGTTCACAAATGTACACCTACAAATCTGTGCTGCACGCATCCCACACTTACTGTCCACTCTATAACACATGATGACAAAACTACACACATCAGCCAAGTGGCACATGGGCAGACAATACACAATTGGAATAAACACTGGTGTAAACAATACTATATTGATAATTGTAGCTTTAATGCATCATGCCTGCCCAGCTACACCTTCAAGGATATCATTACACTTTACTGCTGACAACATGCTACTCATTAAAACATTGCTATACTGTAATAAAGTCATCCTGTGCATCAACACCATGTTAGCCTGTTCCTGCATCAATGTTACAGATGACAGGAGGTGGCACAGGTTTCATCATATGCACAGGGTGTGTTGTTGGTTTGCCAGAGGCCTACATTGAGCCATACAATCGACGTGTGTGTGAGTGTGTGTGTGAGGACCAAGAGTACTGTTATGGGCCAATGTGGATGTAATGTGTGCGGGTATGTGTTTGCGCTAGGTGTCTGGTTTATGTGTGCGTGTCTGCATGCACACAGTTCCACCATGTGGCTGCCATATACAGGGATTTGTGGGACAGCTACAGACTGTAACTGGCAGGCTTTACAGATCATCGTCTCTGGCCATGGATATGGGACCTGTGCCTGGCAGGAGAGCTACAGACAGTATCAGGTACTAATCCAGACTGGGTATGATCCTCAGAGGTTGACATATGTCCACTGGATCTAGGTCCCTGCTGGGACTGGCCAGAGCCATGTGCATGTGGTCTTCTAGGATGGTCTATGGACAGCCCCCCCCAATATTGCTGGGGCTGGTACTGGCACTACGGGAGCGGCTATGACTTGATGGACATCCACGGTGACTGCCAGCTGATGATGTTGCTGGCATACATCCACATCGACGTCTCAACCATCCCGCACTGTCCTGACACTGGACATGACATTGTGGAAGACATCCAATGTCTCACCCCAGCGTCTATCAATGACCTCAGTGTAATTATGTATGGCACCTGCTAGGTCACGGATACTGTCATTTACAGAGGTGTTATGAGCCCTCTGTGCCCGTAGTCCCTGTCTGGTGTACCGCTCCATATGTGCCTGTGCCTCCATGACAACCTGGAACATGCGTGTGGTTGTAAGAGTTGTGGCATGTCTGCCAGGGGCATGATGACCAGCAGTGCTCTGATGAGAACCCCTGGGCATCTGCCTATGTGGTACAATTCCAGACATCTGGCTATGGCTGCTGTGTCCTGATGCATGTGCCATAGATACCACACTGTCCTGGCCAGTGCAAACTGTACACTGTCGCTATGCTAAGGGCATTGATGATGATGGATGTACAGGCATCATGACTGTGTGCATGGATGGGGTGGAGACTTGTGTACTGTCAACTGGTGGCCCAACAACAGCCCCTGACAAACCTGCCTGTGCCTCAACACACCTATCCTCATTATCACTATCTGTGTCAGTGACATCAGGTTCCCTGCTGCACTAAACCAGCCCCACCTCAGCACCTGTGAGAGGAAAACAGGAAACACACTTTAAGACGTGTACATGATGTCAGACCACATACACACATGAACATGCACACATGCACATGCACACATGCACACACGCACATACACAAATACACTCCTCACTAAAGCAGACAGACATACACACAGACACACACAGACACACACACACACACACACACACACACACACACACACACACACACGCACACACACGCACACACACGCACACACACACACACACACCACCAGCAATCTCAGAACATACTCAATAGCAGTTGATGGTGGGGTACAGTATCACAAGCAAAACAGTCATATCACACATGTCAGCATGCAAGACATGTGTTGCTCAAGAGCATGCAGTGCAAGTGTAGACAGTCCTTGTTACTAACAGTATACATGGCTTGATGCATGTGTTTTCTTGTTTGGTGATTGGCCTCCTCCTGGAATGCAATGCATACATGGACACAACATTGCTGTGCAATACTTGCACAGCACAACATTGCTGTGCAAGTATTCAAAACTCTGTAATATACTGTGCACCATCACTCACAAGTCTACATACCATGGCTGGATATGTATCTGTGTGTCACATAGATATCCAATTCTGATTAGAGCCTCTGTGTCTTTAGCAAATAATTGTGACACAGTTTTAGCTCATGCATGATGTGTATACACACAAGATCAGTGGTGCATGTATAACTGATGGAATACCATTGGTCCACATACCCAATGTACAGTAGTTATGGTGAGTGTAGATCATATTGTGGAAATACCAGTGTCATCCATGACATGGCATGCTAAAACACAACTGCAAATTTA
>NC_056731.1:569642601-569692601 GCF_019279795.1 Protopterus annectens | reverse complement strand
CATCCCTGAAAATTAGGCACAGTTGGGAGGTATGGCCTCTGCCCTAATCAGATATGCCAGTGTTTGTCCTGCTATGATACTGTGGGGGGGTGTAAAGTGCTGCTGTAACATTATTTCCTGCTAGAATGGCTGCTTCTCTTATCACAGTCATGTAATGCAATTCCACAACTGCTGGTAAAGATCCACAGAACAAGTTGTGTGTTATGGCATTGCTATTTTTCCTTTACATTCAGTCACTCTGATGCATGATATATTTATTTCAGCACCAACTTGTTGTATTTCTGCTGTGGCTTAGTGGTATTTTATGCAGTGTAATGTGTATAAGGTCCTGGGTTTGAGACTGACAGAGGTGTTTTATTTTGCTGCTGAGCAGAACAAGGGCCCTCACATACAGAGTGACTAAGGCACTTTTGAGCAGTTGTAAGCAGGTTTGTGTGGGTTTGCGCGATGCTTATCAATGCTTAGCTAAGCACATACAAGCGCATACTCGCGCAAACCCGCTAACTACTGCTTAAAAGTGCTTACTCCCGCTAAACCCCGCGCTCATTTCTTTGAAAGAAAAGAAAATGGGGAGATAGGAAAGTGGTGAAAAAGGGGTACAAAGAGGGAAAGACAATAGGGAAAACAGCTCAGGATGTGCAGGATGGGTGTAGGGAAGGTCCATAGCTGCCCTTTCCTTTAACAGCAACAGCTGTGCATATGCAATAAATTTGGAAGGAAATATGAAACCTTCCACCCCTGAGAGAGGGGTGAGGACAACAAAGTATGTTGTACTGCCAATTAAATTACATTTTATGTGTCCAGCAGACATGTGTGCAAAATGGACAGTTATGTATGGGGCGTATTTTTTGTTTGGGGAGCAGATTGCCCTTTTTTCAGGTGAGAGTGGAATATGGGTTAGGGGAAGTAGATATAGTTGGGGAGGTAGGTTTGGGAGGTAAACAGACAAGACAAACAAGATGCATACAGGGTCAGAATATGATGCATGTGGTGGGTCAAGACCATTTACGGGGAAGGATGTTTGGAAATCACAAGCCCATGAGCCCACAGATGGCAACAGTGGAACTGAGATCCCCACCCATGGGCAGTCACCACTGCACCTTCACAGCCCAGAGGGTGGCTGTGCTGGGGGTTGCGTAGGAGGGGTAGGCTCACCTGTGAGTCCCGCCACTTGTGCCTCAAGCTGGCATAGAGGATCAGTGACAGAAAGTTCGATCTCTCTACGCACCACAACCCGGACCATTCAGAGGGTGATAGGTGGCCCTCCTCCGCCCACACTTGCACAGGGGGACAAGCCCCATCCCATGCAGCACTTCCAACCAAAGGTGGCACAGGGCCAATGGAGGAGGAGGTCCCAGGCTGGGCACCTGACCTGCCGGTGCCAGGTGCCATCGCCCGCTGAGGTGGGACAGGTGTGTCCGCTGGGACCAGCATTCCCATACGTTCTATGTTTTGGAGGATTTAATGAAAATATGGGTTAGTAACAGTCAACAGCATTCCCAGTTAGTTATAACAGCATGCAGAAGTATTCACATTAACCCAACACACCAGAGTTCCAACAGTTGAACAGCAAGCATAACACATGCATATATAGAACAACAGTTGGCATTACAACAGCATGCAGGTTTAATTGATGGCAACAGGTCACCAATATTGTGGTATTTGAACAGGGCACATGCATCAAAATAAATGCAGATATTTATAAACCAATAGGACATATGTCCCAACAAATGTTTTGAGATTAGACATACCCATTGAGGTGTGGAATTGCATTTTTATGCACATACAGTAGGGTGGAAAAAGATAGCTCCATTAACAACTTATATATCCTTCTAGTTTACACTACATTCCTATTAACTGCAGTTATATGTCCCCTACATGTATTATTACACTACCCAATTGTCCTTAAATTGTGAAAAGGGTTTTGCTAGATCTTTATATACATGAGCTGTATCTGACATACAAACTGTCCAGGATGCAGATGTTATTGCTACATATTTTGAGAGTTGCTCAGACACACTACTGCTGAGATGGTACACTGACAGCTCTACTTTCCTGTAATTATCTAGATATGTTCAGGTGAAATTATCCATTATATGTTAACAGCTCCCTACATTTCTGGCAGCACACTGACATTTCTGGAGAACACAATACCAAGCTACTCATGTGCCAGATTAACCTGTACATGCTGGGCATGAACCAACAATTGAGGACTGTAAATATGCTTAAAAGCTACTGGCACTCCCTTCATCCACTTTATATGGGCCTACCTAAGTGTGGGTTAACAGCGCTTAATACAACAGTACTATTTATATAATGCAAGAGTACAACAACATATCAAAGAAAATGACACAGACACACTCCAGGAATTGTACTTTTATTAAAGACATAAAATACTTTTCTAGAGGCTCTCTCAGTTATTTTATATAACAGTATATGCAGAATAATTATTAAAGAATTATTATACTTGTATTTATTGGGTTAAAACACTTTTTTCAGGTTCGTTCATTTATTTTATATAACAGTACATGCAGAATAATTACTAACCTGCCTGGTGGCACAGCCTTAGCAGCCTTTCTGCATAGGCTTGATGGTTCACAGTGCGGACACCTGCAGCTGTGAAGTAAATGAAGTGATATTGAGACATACCTATCCATAGTATAGGCTAGAATAGCAATTCTTACATACTTATTTCCATGGCTACTTAATCTGTAGTGGGGCATTTTCCATCCCACGGGCCTCCTGGATCCACTGGTCCAGTTGATCCTCCTTGCATCTCTTCAGGTCTGAGTAGTGGTGTCTGACCTGCTCACCAGTCCGAGGGATGCCTGTGGCATTGGTGAGTTCATGAGCTAGATGGTTCCAGGCTTCCGCTTTGTATTGGGTGCTCTGGTACTAGCCCGGCAGGAGTCTAGCCTCATGATTATGGACAAGGAGCTAAACTATTACTTTTGACTCCTCAATGCCCCAACATTGTGCTCGAAATCGAGAGCCCTCTCCAGCACCGGCCATGCTGCCTGCAGATGGGAGCTACAACCAGTTATGGCAAGTATTCCCGCCTATGGAGCTTAAATATGTCTCATTTACTGCACTCATTTCTGATTGGCCAGTTTTGAAAAATCTCAGCTGAAGGCACACCTGCTTAGCAATGGGTAAACTTCCATTGATATGTATGTGTGTGTTGAAAGTGCATGGTAATGAAATGCTGTCATGGTTCAGTACTGTGATTGTGGTGCACAGTATCCCGGGTTCGAACCTGTCATTGATTTTTATTTTACTATTGGCCAGACTGGCTAGGAGGTGTGGCTGCGTTTAGCTGACTTTGCTCAACTTTTCCCGATGTTGCTCTACGTTGCTCTACATTGCTCAACATTGCCTGATGTTGCGCTGGTTAGCGCAGAGCGCAACTCCACGCAAACATGTTCTGTTTGTGCTAGTTGGAACAATGCACAGCTACCCGCAAAGCCATTGCACTAGTTAATGCAGTGCTCAGCTATGAGCAATTACATTTAAATATGCTTAATACTGGTAAACTTTGCTTAGCAGTGCTTCACATTGCTTAAGATACGTTACTTATGCATCCATCAGTATGCATACCCATTTCACCTTCATATATATATATATATATATATATATATATATATATATATATATATATATATATATATATATATATATATATATATATATATATAAAATTCATTCACTACTACATAGGCCATTTCAATGCTTTTTACAAAAATTTAAATGATAAATGTCAGGAATTATTTTTATATATAGATTTCCAACAGAGACTAGAAGGGGGAGTGGTGGGACTCGAACCAGGAATGCCTCCTCTTTGTGCAAAGGTTCTACCACTACACTATTGCTATTTCACTTAATTTGCATATAAGTTTCTTATTATCCTCTTTGGTGTCTAAACTGCTAACTGTAGCTAAGCAATGGGCAAACCCGCGCAAATACGTGCAAATACGGGCAGCTATATCGGAAATAATTAAAAAAGAAAAGTTTACATTTTATAATTGTACAGGGGTTTAGAATGTGGGGGGAGTGTAGTGTTGGGTATGCACACATTTGAGCGGACTCGCTCATGTAAGTAGACATTTTCTGAGTGTCAGACTTGCAGGGTCGTGGGTTTTTGGACTGCTTGGGAGTCCAACACGCCCCATGCACTCTTGCATGCTCCGTGTTAGCTTTAGAGTTGAGGCAGCATGTCCTCATTAATATGCATGGTGCGCTGCCGTCTTACTCTCAGACTGGCTCTTCCATGTAAGACTAATCTAGTCTTACACAAAGGATTAGTGAATCCTGGGGAGTGTGAAATCTGTAGACTTTAATGAACTGTTCTACAAAAGTTTACAACCAAACTTAATTTTGTTTCAGAAAAAGTGATATGCAAGATGTGTTCTCTTTCCTTAAATTATTAAAGATATTCCTACACTGGTTAATTAGTGTGATTTTCTGTGTACTAGACAGCTTCACAAAGCACATGTGATGAGAGGGAATCAGAAAATTCTGTGAAGGGTAAATCAGTCCTGTAAACAGCAAAAGTCTTCCAAAATAGGGACTGTTGAGAGATCTGATGTAAGATTCATACAGGTTATAAAATAAGCCAAACGTTTTAAACTCTATTATTCTCTGCATTCTAAAAATATGTATCATCCTTTCAACCTTCTGACTCCAACAGCCAGAATTTATTTTACTTCTCTGCTGCCAACTGCAGTCCTCTTGACACCACTTGTCTGTACAAGTTATCTATCAAACATTCCATTTTCACTACCAAATGTAACATATGGATAAACCCTCACTTTTCTTAAAAGTTATATCATTTCTGCCAATATGCACATGACAAGTGAAATAAATGACATGGAGGACTAAGATTCTTATTATCATTAATCTCATTGAGAAAGACAGCTATTTTGCCATATGTCAACTTTCAGGCTGTTCATTCAACAAACCACAGCTTCTCTGCTCTTGCCCATAAGCTATGGGAATAATTCTTTCTGATCTTACTGAAATCACAGACTACAAACAGCTTAGACCTCAGTTCCAACAATGCCTAACTGAACAAAATAAATGTACATGTCAAAACCCAGGCCGTGTTGCCTAACTCTCATGGTTGCATTATTCCATTTATCCGAGAAAAGCTTTGCTGCTTAAACTCTCCAACATATAACCTCATACCCACTACACACATACCCTGTCCATTCCTTACTATATATCTAATACCCACTTCTTCTGTTATTAGATCTTCTATTGTAACTCTTAGCATTCTACAATTTATTTTCTCTTTAATGCTGAAATGTTCCTCAATACTTGTATATATGATATCCATTATTTTGGCTTGACCGCATTTAATACACCTATAACACCTGTATTATTCATCTACTACTCCTGAATGTATTTCTTTTTAAACCTTCTTGCAAATGTGTGTATATTTTCTTGCATCTATGTTATTTTATGTTGCTCTACTGTATAATTTAGTTATGCATTTAATTATACTTTATGGTTACTTTGTACCTAACCCTGGCTAAGCCTACAAATGTTCAGATTTGCTAAGTGCTCTACTCTAGTAAACAAAATTAAATAAATAAATAAAATATATAAGTAAAACCTTAACTATTTTCTTATGCATTTCCTGTTGCTTCTAAGGTTGAACACACAAACACACACAGACGCACACAGACACACTGACATACACACAAAGGTAAGGAATTATTCTACTCGCATCCTCTCTCCCCATCAACTGTATGTTTTATATATATATATATATATATATATATATATATATATATATATATATATATATATATATATATATATATATATACATATATACACACACACATATATATATATATATATATATATATATATATATATATATATATATATATATATATATAATGTATGGAAGCATAATCTTCCACTCTGAAACAACAGTTAGTTGATACCATAATGAGCGAAACCTAACTGTTGAAAACATACGTATACATATATATGTATATTTATATATTTATATACACACACACACACACACACACATACATACACACACACACACACACACACACACACATATATATATATATATATATATATATATATATATATATATATATATATAAACTAATGTCTTTCGGCTTTTCCTGGTTAGGGGTCGCCACAGAGGAACTCCGGTCCGCTAATGATTGGCAGTGGATTTTTATGGTGCTGAGGTGACAGCCCGACGCCCAACCTTCAAAGAAGACACACCCATTCACACATGCACCTATCTGCATGTCTTTAAACATCATTTGACCATGGGGAGGACATGCAGACTCCACACAGAAAGCGCTCCAGCCAAGAATCGAACCAGAGAATCTGTATATATATAGATATATATATATATATATATATATATATATATATATATATATATATATATATATATATATATATATACATTTTGTTGTTTTTGACTTTTCAGAAAGTCAAATATATGATTTCAACCATATGAAGTTCGACTTTCTGAAAAGTTGATGTTGTCATATAGACCCCCTGTAGTATATGGAGGAGCATTTTTGTGAGCATTTTTGTTACTCCATAATTAGAGAGCAGAGAATCAACACTATGTAGGCATATTAAAAGAATGCTTATTTCCATGAGGCATAGACTGCACATAAATTATCAAGTCCCTGCATGGTCCATTGGGACTGGAGTACAACATCAAGAAGGCTTGTACTCTCTTAACTGCCAAGTGGTCAGTTATTCCTTGGGAACTATTTATAACAGGTTCATAGGTTCATAGTTTCATACTAGGCTATCTGCCCTAGGGCATTTATAAGCCTAGCCCAGAGTTTTGTGGCTTTCGCCACCCCTTTAGTTTGAAGGATACTATGCCCATTATTTTGCTGTGCCTCTGTCAAGCAGTGACACTGAGGTTATCCCTGGGGTATACCTGCGATCTCCCATCCATTGGTCAAGATTTCTCTTGAACAAAGCCAGCGAGGTGCTCTGCCTCACATGTACCAGGATTTTGTTCCACAGCATAGGGAGTCTCTGGGTGATGAATCTGTCCCTCCAGCACGTCCTATTAATAGCCGTTTTGAGGTTTAAGTCTCTTGCCCTTGTAGTTCTGATGGATTTAGATCTTTTGAGGTGAAGCATGTTCATTAATTCCGGGTTGGGCATGGCCTTGTATGTCAGGCACAGGTCACCTCTGAGCAGACGGTAAGCGACTGAATAGAGCTGGAGTTCCTTCAGTCGGGCAGCATAAGACATATTTTTGAGACCCTTTATCCTTTTGGTGAGGAACTTTTGGGGCCATTCCAATTGCTGCAGGTGTCAGGTCAGATACATTCCGAATGCGGCATTGTACTCAATCATTGGTCTAATGAGTGATGAGTACAGGGGAACGATGACCTCCCTTGATCTAGATGTGAATCCCTTCATGATTAGGTGGGCAATGTAGAAGGTCTTCCTAACTACTTTGGCAATGTGAGTGTCAAACGAAAGGTTACTGTCAACCTGGGTCCCCAGATCTTTGATAACCTCTTCTGTGCTTAGTGGGTTGCCACCTATATGGTAACTAGGGGTAACCTTGTTTTTCCCGAAGGGTATGACTATGCATTTTTTGGCATTTAACTTTAGGCCATGGCTCTGGCACCAGTTATCCATTTCTATGAGACCCTTCTGAAGGATGTCTGTGTCAGATGGGTTTTCAACTATGGTGCCCAATTTGCAGTCATCTGCAAACTTTGTCAGCCATAATCCTCCTGTGTTTGCTTGTACGTCTGAAAAGAAGATGCCGAACAAAAGTGGGCCCAGGACTGAGCCCTGTGGGACACCACTTGTGACAGGCTTGGAGTCTGACATGGCGCCAGCAACTCTGACCATGTGGGTTCTGTCGCTTAGCCAGTTTGCAACCCATCTTGTGATGTATGGGTTTACATTTAAGCTGGTGAGTTTTTCAATGATACCTGAGTGGGGTATTGTGTCGAAAGCCTTTGCCAGGTCAAGGTAGGCTGTGTGGACTGCCTTGCCTTCGTCAATGGCCTTGGTGACTGTTTCGAAAAAGTCAACCAAGTTTAAAAGGCATGATCTGCCCTTGACAAAGCCAAACTGGGTTGGATCCAAAGTCTGCAAGTCCCCTATGTCTTTATTTATGAGTTCCATTATGATCCTCTCCATAGCTTTGCAGACCAGGCTTGCCAAGCTGATGGGACGGTAGTTTCTGGGGTCGGTGGAGGCACCTCCTTTGTGAAGTGGGACCACCGTTGCCGTACGCCACTCCTTGGGTACGTATCCTGAGGTGAGGCTAAGAGTAAACAGCTGCCCTAACTGTGGGTTTAATTCCTCATTGAGTTCATGGAGCACACAACCAGGGACACCATCTGGTCCCATAGATGCTGTGTTTTTCGCCTTGGAGAGAGCAGTTCTCACCTGAGCATTTGAGATGTTTGGGGGTGGCTACAATCCTCTGGTATAGATATCTCTCCTTTTGGGGGGGGGGAGAAATTTGCACTGAACCTGTCAGCCAGTATGTTGGCAATGTCTGTAGGTTCAGTGATTTTTCCATCATTTTGAACTAATTCTGAGCATATCTGGGAGTTTCCTCCCAGGTTTCTAACATAGCTAAAAAAGGCCTTATGATTGTCTTTTGAGTCCTTAGCGATTTTTCTCTCAAAATTTGCCTTGGATGATTTTATGAGAGATCTCAGTTTTTTACTTATGATGATCAAGGGTGTCTTCCCTTTTACGGATTTTGCTCTATCTTGTAGTAGTGTCTCATGAATGCACAAGTGGTCATATAATTTCCGACAGTGTGTTCAGCAAAATTGCCAGCTCCCCATCTCTGTATGCCATGTCATGGTGCACTTGTTCATCCTGGAATCCACAAAATACATTAATCATCTCCTACCAATAGCTACTGAAATTCCTTAATTCCATAATTGTACATTATTGAGCAGGGTTACACAAAATGCCACGAGTAGCAGATGTTTGTGTATGGGTCACAGTCCTGCACATCCATAGCCATATCAGGGATGGTTCTGGAGTCACTTAATCTCCCATGTCTATTGCCAGCAGTGGTTATCAATAACTTGTAGACAGTGTGCATTTCTAAGGCTATGTGCCCATGGAAATAGGTGTAGTTTGCATGATCATCTCGGGTAGAATAAGTATATTATCCATTATTAAGGCTGTAAAATCATCCTGTACATCAATAAGTGCCTCTCTAATGATGAAAGTGTGTGACCCCACCCCATGCAGTGCAGCAGACAGTGACACTGTGTAACTGGGCCATGCCAATTGCACATCATTATCATCAGCCAAAGCTGCACCAATGACAGCTGCCTAGTGTTGCCTTGTTGTGCTGTACACCCACCACTTAAGTGTACAAAAGCTGAAACACAGATGACAACATTGCTTGCAAGCACCCACATGTTCGTATAACTCCCTTTGCCATGCACAATATACTACACATTAAAATACAGCTATAGCATACTTTAACACCTCTCATCTTTCCAGATTTTTGAATATATTCAGAGTTTTGCTTCATAATTTTGGTTTGTCCCTCATAAATGTTATGGCTTTTTGACAAACCACTGAGGACTGAAGTCGCTAAATAATAGCATGCATTTGATCATCTCCTTCAGAAAATGCATGCAAATGCATAACCTGTCATTCTGTCAGCTTTGTAACTTTATAAGAGCAATATTTAAAAATGTATCCCTGATTTTGGGCTTTCTTATCTCCCTCATTATATTTGGATTTGTCTAGAGTTTGTACACTTACAGGCTGAGACCTATGGTGCAGATTGTGGCAGTGGTAGCCCAGAGGTGCCTGAAAAGACATATACAAGATGGGTTGGTAAATCCCTCCATTCTGATGCAATGGAGTGTGCTATACTATACTGTAGTGGATACTGTTAACCTGGTGCATCCCCAGCTGATAGACGGGTTGTTGTTTCCATCCCAGCTCCCAAATCTAAACTACCCCAAGATATGGGAAGCCATTTTACATTACCATCAAGTTAGACTAAAATCTCCATATCCTCTATAAGGATTTTTTTGTGTTAGTGGTCCACCCATATTGTAGAGCTATCTGTTGCAATGCCCTTAGCCTTTCCCTTTGCTTGGAGTATCATATCAGTAAATACTTCATTGAACCTGTTCCAGAGGCCAATAGCATTCACATCCCATTCACATCCCTACCTAATCAAGTACCAGTGCTGTTTTTCTGTGGTAGTTTTTCCAAGGAAATGCATGTCATGCATGTGAGACATGCAGTGTCAGTTCACACTCCTTGGCATTGAATTTTTAAAGCCCTTATGTCCATATAGTGTCCACACCAATGCATCTACATCTGTGGGCAAAACATGTCAGTAAGTGGCTGTGTGTGATATGCTGTGAGATGTCCATGCATATAGCCTGAACCAACCCTTTATGCACTTGTTTATGAGCCATATGTAGTGCTTTGCACAGCTTTCCCCATTTCTGTACAGCAGTCATAGTACAGGATCCCCCACTATTACACCTATTTATCAACTGCAGTTATATCTATGTAAAGGCTTACCTGCGTTACAGACTGTAGCCATGTCTTATCATGTGTCCATGGAACCCCACACCCTTTATGACATGCTCTTTACAATGTATCCACTGTAGACAGTTATACCCATCCACAAAGCTTCAAGCACGTGATGCAGTACCCTACAGTGTACATGATGTCCAATTATATGTCCTTCATGATGTTTGGCTCACTGAGCATGATATCTACCAGAGGGGTTGATATCCTAGCTAATGTATTTTTATCAGGCAGAACTCCTTCCTAAACACTGTAAATCCTTCCTTGACTCTGTAAAGCTGCAAGTATACATAATCTAAATTGAAATTCTTCAGTGCCAACATTGTATGTTATGGAACAATTTACACAAAATGCCATAAATACATTACTTCATGCTAAAAAAGGATCATTTAACATGGTAGATATGCTAATGGAACTACTCAGTGTTGATGTTTCTGAGTCACTTTATAGCACATCACATTGCCCAGACATGAAGTCAGTGGCCATACACATCACAGTATCTAAAAGAAATATGATGAGTATAATCATGCAT
Organism: Protopterus annectens; assembly: GCF_019279795.1. NCBI lineage: Eukaryota > Metazoa > Chordata > Ceratodontiformes > Protopteridae > Protopterus > Protopterus annectens. The sequence goes on along the minus strand of NC_056731.1, from coordinate 569,681,503 downwards.
ATGACATGTGTATGACTGCAGCACCATGATGCAGCCATTTCTAGCACCAAATGCAAAACAATGCAATGCTAGGGAGTTATATTGGCACCCCATTGCAACTGCACATTGTATGCCATGTCAGCTGCAAATATACAGCCATACCATTTTGCTCTTCAAGTGGACTTTAGTGAGTAGCCATGGGTGGTTGAAGCACTGTGGAATGCAGTGCGCCTGAATGCCATGTGGTCCCCTGCTATAAACAAACTATACAACAGAAGGAAGAAACTGTTGCAGAAAAGAGGAAAATCCCAGGATGCAAAAAACTCCCTCACCAGACTCAGTAAGAAGCTGAGATCCCTCATAAAATCTTCAAAATCTAGTTACGAAAATAAAATTGCCAAAGATTCTAAAGACAACCACAAGGCATTCTATAGTTATGTCAAGAATCTAAATGGCAATGCTTAGATCTGCTCTGAACTACAACAGAATGGCATTAAATATACTGATCCCAAGGATATTGCCAATATCCTGGCAGATCGATTTAGTGCCAACTTCACTCCCCTCTCACCCCCTAAAGGGCCCATCTCAATACCAAAAGATTGCCAAATTCCGATAATCACAGCCACACAGGTAGAAACAGCACTCTCCAAAGCTAAGAATACAGCATCCATGGGACCAGATGACATCCCAGGCCATGTATTACATGAACTACAAAATGAACTGGCACCCCACCTAAGTGTCATGTTTAATCATAGCCTCACCTCAGGCTTCGTGCCCACTGAGTGGCGCATAGCTACATTTATCGTGCTCCACAAGGGAGGATCCACCTTGGATCCCGGGAACTACCGTCCCATCAGTCTGACAAGCCTGATCTGCAAGGGCATGGAACGCATTATCATGGAACTTATAAACAAAGACATTGGCAACCTCCAGACACTGGACCCCACCCAGTTTGGGTTTGTGAAGGGCCGATCTTGTCTCCTGAATCTGATTGACTTCTTCGAGTCGGTCTCCAGAGCTGTGGATGAGGGTAAGGAGGTCCACACAGCCTATCTGGACCTCGCCAAGGCCTTCAACACCATCCCCCACTTTGGAATCATAGATAAACTTACTAAGCTGGGCATAAATCCCTACATCACTCGATGGGTTGCCAACTGGCTTACTGACAGAACCCAGACTGTAAAAGTAGCCGACTCCAAATCCAGCTCCAGACAAATGACAAGTGGAGTACCTCAGGGTTCAGTCCTGGGACCACTCTTGTTTGGCATCTACTTCTCTGAAGTACAGGCCAATGCTAAGGGACTCTGGCTAACAAAGTTTGCAGATGACTGCAAACTTGGAGCCATTATTGAATCCCCAAATGATGTGGATATTCTACAAAAGGGCCTTACAGAAACCATGGGCTCAAGCTTAATGACAAGAAATGTATAGTCATCCCCTTTGGAAAAAACATGCTCCCATGAACTACCACATAGGTGGCAGGACACTAAACATCAAAAGTGTGATGAGAGACTTAGGGACACAAGTGGACAGTGGTCTCACGTTCGATAACCACATTGCCACAACAGTCAGGAAATCCTTCTACGTGGCACACCTCATCACTAAGGGCTTTTCATCCAGAAAAAAGTAGGTCATTGTCCCACTGTACTCATCCCTCATTAGACCCATTATAGAGTATAATTCCCCATTTGGTACGTACCTCACAAGACATCTGCAACAGCTGGAAAGGCCACAGAAATACCTCACTAAAAGAATCACAGGCCTAAAGCAGATGCCATATGCTGACCGTCTAAAAAAAGTCCAGCTATACTCTGTGGCATATTGTCTACTCAGAGGCGGTCTCTGCTTAACATACAAGGCCATGTCAAACCCTGAGCTGTTGGACATGCTCCACTTAAAGAAATCCCAATCCCTCAGAGCCACACGCTCCAGGGATCTAAACCTTATCATCACAATGAACAAAACATGCTGGAGGGATAGGTTCCTGACCCAGAGACTCCCCATACTCTGAAATAGACTGCCCATACATGTCAAGCAGAGAACCTCATTGGCCCTCTTCAAAAAGAACCTTGATGATTGTATGGGAGATAGGAAATTCACCCCGGGGATCATGTCAGTCACCCTGCTAGACAGGGGCCCAGAGAAGTAAGTATTGTGGGAAAAATTTTCCAGGGAATTGTTATGGCTAGGCTTGTATAGGCCTTAGGGCCAATAGCCTAGTACCAACCTATGAACCTATGACCCTAAGGAAAGCAAGATTGTCCTGTTCTTCCTCTAACAGTGAGTTTCTGGAGTGTATCCTAAGGTAATATGATGGGAACTTTGCTAAATGGTTGACGACTAGCATAAGTTTGCCAGATGCCAGATTTGTCATCTCACTAATAACAATGTACCACTATAATGTCCATAAATGTAATATCTTGAAGTAGTAATTTGTAAGGCATTTCATACCAAACAAAGTAGAAGTATCTTTCCTTTATGTTTTACCTATGCTGGCTATATTTATTGTGTTATCATCATGTCTATTATGTATATGTGCTGTTTTAATATTGTCAAAAATAAAATATCGTTTCTGGATGCAAACTGAAATATGTCATCCTGATAAATACCTCCAGCAGTTAGTATTTTCTTGGTTCAGACTGCATATAAGAATGTTTTTGACCACCCCCACATGTTGCCATTTTGCCCTTATTTTTTCAGCATCAGTGTCACTATATTTAAGAATGTAATAGTCATTGTTTTTGTATTTATCTGGCTCCCCCTTTGTCGCTATACTTTCTCTTTCATATATTTTTGTAGTTTTTTTCTGTTTCTTTCCATTTCTTTTCATGTTATATGCAGCAGCAAAGCAAACTGCACCAAACCTAGTAGCTAGGCTTATCATCCTCCCACTAGTTTCAGTAGTAGTGCCACTACAACCACCACCACCACTAGATGCACCTTGCAAATCTGAGCCCATGCCTGCCACAGTTGCCTCCCCACTTCTATCCCTACCTGCACTATACTGAAGGGTGGTATAGTGTTTCCTGGTGATAGCAGTGTAATTGGAGTTGACATGTTTCTCTTGCATCAGGAGTTGGCAGAGCTTCTAAGGGAGATAATAGACAGGGGGTTGGATGCACACATAGGCATTTAGAGACTATACCCCAGCAACTAGTTGAGTTGCATCCACACCCAATGCTGTTTCCACCTTTTTCGACAGGATTCAGTGGTGATGGTTCCCAGGATGATATTTAATCAACCACTGGGTGTAATCTGGCAGAGACTACACCTTCAAATACGCAATCCTATCCACCTAGTTGGTGTTCCCTCTCTATTGTGTCTATGCCCATCACTGCATGCTGCACAATCCTCCCTTCAGCATTGTCTTTTCTCTGCTTACTATTGTGTACTCCCTTCCTTATTGTGCAACTCCTCAACCTCTTTGTCATTTGTATCTTTCCCTGCTCACTAACCAAACCCTTTTACCCACCTCATACTTCCCTGACTTCCTTCCCGCATTTCCTTTCTCAAAAATGGGGGGATATTTGACTAAGATACACCTGGTTGACTCTAATATTTCATCATAAAAGTGCGCCAGGTAAAAACATACTTCTAAAGGTGGTGTATGCACAGTTTAATCTGGAGTGGATGTTGAAAGCTCATACCCAGGATAGCAGTGCATTATCTCTTTATGCTCTGGTGGCCAAGTTGCATGTTATAAATTGATTGTTGAATTATTAATGTGCACTTATTATTGTACTTTCACCAGCTATGTTCCAGTGGTGTGATTCAAGACAGAATTCTACTGGAGCCATCTTGGAACTTTTCCCTAACATATTTGGTTGACATTTGCGAGGTTCAAACCATATCCATGCCACAATCTATTAGATTTTGGAAGCAATGACCACCTGAGTATGACAATATTAAGCACTTTATCAAACGTGAACACATTTGAATGTCATTATACAGCTGCCTTGTTTGTACATGTGGACAAATACCCACAACGCCATGTTGCATGTAGCTGCATCTCATGTGTAATGTTTTGTTTCTGCCGATTATACTAACAGTTACAGACAAGCCTCACATGCAGAGTGTTACACAGCTAGGTAATTTGAGATACTGTATGAATGTCTCTGTTCATTGCCATTGTGACTGACAAAAATTATATAGTCTACAGCTGCTGCAAGATTATCTGCATATGCATAATAGAGCTCATGGTTCCTTGTATATACGAAGGGGATGGGGCATTTTACGTAGGCATATATGAGCCTTATCATGCTCACTATGTAATGAGACATTGTCATGGTGTGCATGTGTGCACACTCAGTGTGCATGCATGTGACAAACATGGTCAACTAGTGGTCCTATGCAGTCTCTTTATGTCTCACTATGGCTAAAGATTTGTATTATATGGATTGGTATGCAGTGAGCTACACATACCATTCTATTCATGTGCTTGACATGTGCAACATGATTGTGACACATTTAAGTTACACTCTTATAATAAGCATTATTTGAGGCCACCATATATGGAGATGTTCTATGACATTGTTCTTGAAAATGTATCTTGTCTGGCATATACATGCATGTGTATGCCTTTGGCATTGTACTGTCACTCATGCAGGTATGTCTCCTTGTGTATGTTGTGTTGCATGAGTGGGTATGGACCCCAGGCTAGTATATGTGCACAGAGGGAGTAATGCACAGTGGTATACTGTATGCCATTCTTAATGCTGCCATTGAGTATGGCCTTACCATATAATGTATATGTGTGACAGTACTATCCTGTGCATAGCCATTTCTGTTGTGTGTCCAGGTGATGTCATGCAGAGCAAGCATATCATCCACCTTTCCCCCATGTGTGCAATGTATTCCTTTGTGACACATGTGTTTATGGGTCTGTGTTACATAGGACACCTTATGCTGCTCTATGCATTACTGATGATCCTACCCCATAAGCAGCAATTACCTTGCCAACTAAGTGTTTTGCAACATTTGGGTCACTCACAAAGACAGGCATTTGTAACCCTGTATAGTGTACCATGTTACATACTAAGTATTGAAATACATGCGTGATGTGTGACTCTTGCATAGTGTTGTGGGACTGCTTTTACTTTACACACGCATACACAGTACATGCCATTCGGACCCATTTTATGTTCCTCTGTACAGTGCGCTTGTCCTGTCCTATACTTGCTTCACTTTTTGAATTGCTTTCCTGGTTTCCTTGGCTTAAGACACATGTCAACCTTTTTTGATTCATGCACATGTGCTGCTCTGCCTATTTACTTACCCATGTACATCATTCTGTAGCCATCCATGTGTCAGTACCCTATATACAGTACACTACCATACACATTCCCTAAGGACATGTTGCATGTTAGCCTGTTTGTGGTTTTACAAAACAATGACACTGCCCATCCTAATCATCTCATACATCAGTGGAAATGTTAGTGCCTACAGTGTCCTTCAGCTAACAGCTGCCCAGCCATTTACTGTGTGCACTCCTGTGTGCTGTATTCAATACCTATGGTCTACAGTCAGAACTTCTACATTACATATTCTGCAGTATTATACCTACAGTTTCTACAGTCTGCACAGTGCTGTATAACATTCATGCTCTGCAAGAGAAAGGTCTGCTATATACACATGTAACCTGGGGTGTACATTGCCATAGTGGAGCTACAGGTACATGCCTGGCATAGCCTAGGGCAAGTTGTCCTTTCCCATTTTCACATGTCATTTGCATAACTTCAGCTCAACATGTGTATATGTACATTTGCAGTGCCACCATTGTGTCAGTCCAAATGTACAATACTATGTTGTGTCCTCCCACTGCCAGTGTTGCTTATGCTGTCCGATCTCACAGCAGTCATATGTCACAGACATATTTCCAGGTATGTGCACATAGGTGACATGTCTATAGTTACACATCTGTTCAACTGTGCATTAACAGCCTTTATGCTTACTCCAACTTTTGCATATCATGAGAGCATTAATCCACAGTTCATCTTTGCTGCTTTCACCCTTCATCACATTGTAACTCATATGTTGTTGCCATTGTTGCATACAGCAGCATTTGTTGGTATGGCGACACATGCATACATCCTCCTGTTTTTTGTGAATTGCTTGTTTTCCTCTACCCCTCACTTATGTGCTGTCTGCCTATGCTGTCTACTCCCTCTGGCCCCATCCATGTTTGTTGCACCTCCCTGTCCTCCCCCTTAACCTGTCCCTATTTCTCACATCTCACCTACCACTCTTTTATTTACCAGGTAATGTCCGACTGGGCAAACTAGCCCATTTTCAATGGAGACGCAGGGAAATTTATATATATATATCTATATATATATATATATATATATATATATATATATATATATATATATATACACATGGGTCTACTGCTTTACATCGAAAAAACACTTCTTTGAAATAGAGCAGTAGACCCTACACTTTAGCGAAAGTCCACTTAAAAGAAAGTGCACTTTTGCTGAAGTCTAGTTCACCGGGCTACCCAAAAAAAAAAAAATAAAACACTAAAACATGTTTTTGCAGGGGGGCAAGCCCTCCTGTGCCCCCCCCTACTTAACTATACCAACTCCGAGATCGCACTACAGAGGGGAAAAGGGAATATTCCCATTCCGCGCTGTAGTGTGACTGCCGAAGTCAATGTTCAAAGTTTCACTTCTTCAAACAAGTGGACTCGGTGAAGTAGGGTTCGAAGTAGTGAAACTTCGAACATATTAACGACATATATATATATATATATATATATATATATATATATATATATATATGGGTTACCTTTACATTATTGAACGTTCAAATGTTCGACAGTCATATGGCCGAAACCATATCATTGAACATTTAAATGTTCGACAATGTAAACATAACAAAAACAAATTAAGCAAAACAAAAGGTGTATAGCAGGGGGCAAGCCCCCCTGCACCTCTCACACCCCCCTACTTAAATATACCAACTCCAAGACAGCACTACATTGCGGTAAAGGGAAATATTCTCGTTCCATGCTGTCTGGAGATGTCCATTCAGTCATTTGCCGTGACCGCAATTTAGTGCAATCTCGGAGTTTGTATATTTCAGTAACGGGGGTGTGGGGGTGCAGGAGGCTTGCTATAGACACTGCTTTTTTATTTTTTTCTGCCGTATTATCTTACCTTTACATTACAAAAACAGTAGCAGGAGACACCAACACGATATATAAACTTCACTGTTGAAAAATCCAAACTCGAAACAGCTTACAAATCAAGATTCACTTTAATGGAAAATGAATAAAAGCTGGCGTGGTGCAAGGCTACGCTTCATCAGATAAAATCACAAAAAATAATACAGGCTTAAATACTATCCATTCTGGCGGGATAGTTAACTAATAAAACAATAATTGAATTATTGAAACATATTACAATCTTTTTACCTACCAACCAATCTTGGTTGCTAAAACAATCAGCCCTAAGTATTGCAAAAAGGCTGCAACAAAAGTAGGTTGTAAAATGCATATCTGAAAAGATATATACATATAACATCAATATGAAGATGCAATACATATTGCATGGTTTCGTAACACATTTTCCAGAAAATATAGACTTCATAGTTATTTCAAACTAATAAAAATCGTGTAAATAAAGCGGCAAGCTTCAAATATGGAGAATGTAAAACCGGCAGACATATATATAGCTAATGCAACATTCAAATACCAAAAGAAGCGCATCCGGAAGTAAAAGTAATCAGCACACACATAAAACACGTCCCATAAAATCCCTAGCTGAAACAGTTGAAATAAAAGACTATTAGAAACACAAACCTCAAATAGAGGAAGCCAAGCTGGTCGCCAGCTTGGCTTCCTCTATTTGAGGTTTGTGTTTCTAATAGTCTTTTATTTCAACTGTTTCAGCTAGGGATTTTATGGGACGTGTTTTATGTGTGTGCTGATTACTTTTACTTCCGGATGCGCTTCTTTTGGTATTTGAATGTTGCATTAGCTATATATATGTCTGCCGGTTTTACATTCTCCATATTTGAAGCTTGCCGCTTTATTTACACGATTTTTATTAGTTTGAAATAACTATGAAGTCTATATTTTCTGGAAAATGTGTTACGAAACCATGCAATATGTATTGCATCTTCATATTGATGTTATATGTATATATCTTTTTCGTATATGCATTTTACAACCTACTTTTGTTGCAGCCTTTTTGCAATACTTAGGGCTGATTGTTTTAGCAACCAAGATTGGTTGGTAGGTAAAAAGATTGTAATATGTTTCAATAATTCAATTATTGTTTTATTAGTTAACTATCCCGCCAGAATGGATAGTATTTAAGCCTGTATTATTTTTTGTGATTTTATCTGATGAAGCGTAGCCTTGCACTACGCGAAAGCGCTTATTCATTTTCCATTAAAGTGATTCTTGATTTGTAAGCTGTTTCGAGTTTGGATTTTTCAACAGTGAAGTTTATATATCGTGTTGGTGTCTCCTGCTACTGTTTTTGTATTATATTTCTCTTTCGTTTTGGTGAGAGGCACCTTTAGCTGAGAGTTGTGGTCTTGGATTTACTTACCTTTACATTGTCGAACATTCAAATGCTCGATGATATGGTCTCAACCATATCATTGTCGAACATTTGAATGTTCGATAATATAACGGTAACCCATATATATATATATATATATATATATATATATATATATATATATATATAAATATATATATGCATATGAAGTTCAATAGCCAAGGAGGGCATGAAGCTATGTGAGAGAAAGAAGAGAGGCAGAAAAAAAGGGAGGGTGAGAATAGGTTAGTCTGGCATAGAACGGGTGCATATCCAATGAGTAGAAAAGTATTTTTTAGGACCTGTTTGAAGTTGAGTATCAGTGATGGATAGAATATGTTGAGAAAGAGAATTCCAGTATTTTGCAATTTTATGACAGTATAAGGAGTCTCCATGTGAGTTATGAGCTTTGTTAACTTTAAGTAATACTTTATCAGCTGACCTAAAAATCTTTAGGTTAGTATAGGGTTGAACAAGGTCAGACAGAGCTGGACAGTTATTTGGTTTATACAGGACTGTGCAGGCAATTAATAGATGATTTAATGTAAGTAGGTTTGGGAGTTCTAACAATTTCAGTTGGTGGAGGGCATTACAACGATGTGCTTTACGAGACTGGTTCGAGGCAAATTTGACTATCTTGTTATAGCAGGATTCAAGGTTATTCATTTCTGTCTTGAAAAGTTTGGTGAATATTTGAGAACAATAAAGTAGTGAATATAAGAGGTGGGTTCTTGCTGTTGCAAGTCTGGCGTGATTGGTAAGGCAGGGTCTGGACCTATAGAGAGTGACAAGTTTTACATGGACTTTTTTAATTGTCAGTGCTATATGTTTGTCAAATCTCAATGCATTGTCAATAGTGACCCCAAGAAGTTTTGTTTGTTTGAAAGGCTCTATTTTAGTGCCATTGGTTGAAAAGACAGAGACGTGGGTGGTTATATAGTGTGGAAGTATTTGAAAAGACCATAAGCTTTGTTTTATTGGGGTTTAGTATAAGTTGCTGGACTGCTAAGTATTTTTTCAATATTACTGAGGACAGTCTAAGTTTTTATTTGAAGTACATCGATAGTGGCAGCAGAGCAGATGAGGGGGCATCATCTGCATATTGTATGATTTTGGCAGGGTTAGCAGCGGAGCTTAGGTGATTAGCAAAATAGTAAAAAGTAGAGGTCCAAGGATTGAACCTTGTGGGACTCCTACAAAGATGGGAAGCCAGAGGGAGAGTTTATTATCCCATAAAGTGGTCAGTTTTTGACTAGAGAGGTAGCTACTGAGCTAGCTTAGGGTTTCACGGCAGAAATTGTAGGAAGCCAGTTTATTTAGAAGGATTTGATGAGATACATTGTCAAAGGCTTTTGACATGTCGAGGAAGGTGGCAGAGACAGGTTGGTTGTTGCTTTTGAGGTGGTTAATTGAAATGATAAAACTTATGAGGGATGTATTAGTACTGTGTTTGGGTCAAAAGCCATGTTGTGTATTAGATAAAAGGGTGTTCTTTAGGAAGTAGTCTAATATTTGTTTGTGTATACACTTTCTAAGATTTGGGGCAAGGGTGAGAGAATGGCTATGGTAGTTGGATAGATCTGTTGAGGGGCCTCCTTTATGAAGGGGTATGACATGGGATATTTTCCAAAGGAGAGGTACATACTGTTCAGAGATAGAGCAGTTGATTAGAATAGATATAGGGTAAGCAAAGGATGTGGTGGCTAGTTTTAGAAAGTCGCCAGGTACCTGATCAGCGGCAAGAGTACAAGGTTTTACTTTAGATAGTAGATTTTGTATGTAACTAGTTTGGATAGGTTCAAACTTGACAAAGGTAGAAGTTTGGATAGTATCCTATTAAGAAATTCCTGTCTTTCCACCTGTCAGACTATCCTTTGCCTTCTTCTTTGCATGTTATCTTGCCTCCCCATTCCCTTTTTTTTGCTTTCCTATCTCATCCATTCCTACAGTCCATGTGCTGTGTGTACCAAACACATCCTGTTCCCCAAATATTCTTATATCACTGCCACAAACTATTCTGGAGATTTGGCTTGTTATACCAAATCATATGTATTTTTTTTTTTACTTTTTATGTTTTACTTTTTCTGAGCTCTTCTGCACCTTCCTTATATTAGGCATTTTCTACATCAATATCTTCATGAATGTCCGTATACTGCTATGCTCAGATCTCTGTTTATGTTATGGCATTGTGCAGAGTAATTTCAATTATTTACTGTTTGTGTTCCACTGCATTGGATAACCCACTGTCATTTCTACTACTTGCAGTGTCTGTTACATTGACTAAAAATATCACCTTTGCTTGCCAAGTTTATGTTGCCTGCTATATATATATTTGTACAATCGTTCATTCAATTGCCTCATAGCCAGTGCTTCAAGTGAATGGTCTACTCCATTCTCAGGATGCCTCTACTATATCCTTCGTTTTTGGTTGCACTCCATTCATGCGAATCACAATGCTTGGGAAATCAGTGAATTGCACAGACTCTAGGAGCCTACCCACCAAGTTTAGCACTGTCTATAGTGCTACATCATTCTTTTGCAGTCAGACTGATTTTATATATATATATATATATATATATATATATATATATATATATATATATATATATATATATATATACACACACACACACATATATATATATATATATATATATATATATATATATATATATATATATATATAGTTATCAAATCAGTTAAATTACTTAACCATGGTTCATTTTGTCTTATATGATCTTAATGCATCATGCCCTGCCAAAGTAGAGGCTCACTGCATCTGGTCACAGTAGATATGGCCATATTGGTGTGCTAGCAGTCTATCACCATTGACAAATTCTCATGGCTTGATAAAAGTGTGAAAAATTTAAGTCAGATTTCCACAAAAATAAATGTTGATATAGGGCAGGATTCACGATGGCTTGCACGGAGTCTAAGAGTCGTGAAAGACTCCATGCAGCCATCGCGATCCAGGAACAGCCCGAAATCCCGTGTAAGAGACCAGCTAAAACGACTCTTACACAGGCAGGGCGTGGATATGCTAATCACCTCACTTGCAGCCGAAAGGCATGCAAATGAGGTAGATTACTGATCCACGAAGTTGAAACTAGCCCTTGTAAGAGTCGTGTTAGGTGCAGAAATGTACTCAGTTGACAACTGAGTACGTTACTGCAAATAACACAATGGAGCCATGACAGTTCCAAATAAAGTGTGCATATGTTGCAGTCAGCATGCCAATGGCCAAATATGTGGCCATTGGCACGGTAACCCGATGCAGACATGAAATAAAATAATATTTTTATTTTTCGGCGATCGGTGATGTTTAAACACAGCGCAGCCCCGTGCAAACGGGCTGCGCTAAATAAGACATAAAAATAAAGGTTTGAAACCCATAAATGTGGGTTTTATGTAATGCATGGATTTGCAATGCAGGGACTAGCAGACCGAAAACAACATGGCCACCGTCTAGTGGTTGCTAAGGGGGGAAGCTGAGTGTAAGACATGTAACTAAGCATTAATAGGCAATCCTATGTAAATGAGTGGTAGGATAGTGAATCACACTGTCACATAGCAAATGAGCACATTTCGTGTAGTGTAAGAGTAAGATAAGGGGGAGTAAAAGAGTAGGAGATAGGTGACATCACAGGGGGGAATGTCAGGAAGAAATCAAGCTCATTGGAGCAAAGTGGTATGTGAAAGATGTCAATCACACAGCATAAAAAGAGGAGTGTCAACAGATAAGCATGGGAAAGTCAAGAAATGGAAGGTGTACACTGTGGCCAACACCAAAGTTTCTTGCTGTGCGTGCATGCACGCGTGTGCACACTGGGAGGCACGAGTAAGACAGAGTGCGCGCATGTAAGGCAGAGTAAGCATGTAGGAGCTTGTGTAAAGATCTATTAACCTGTTTGCACTGGTGTGCGCGAGTTATAAGCCGAATAAGCAGATTCAAGTCCGTGTAAGCATGTGTGCATGCATGGTAGCCACTGTGAGCGTGTTTTCATTGGTATGCGCGCTGCTCCCCCCTGAGGAAACAGAGAGGAAAAAGGAATCAGAAGAAATAGTAGGAAGCTAGCAGGGAATACTGGTAGAGCTAGCAGGTGAAACCATTTAGAAGCAGGCAATTACACAGGCAGAATACTAGCCCAGCCCAGCACTTAAAACACTGCAAACAGCATTGAAGTATGTTTCTCTCAAGAGACACTGCAAGACAGGAGTAAGCTAGTAGAAGTGAAAACTGAAAAAGCTGCACTCAGACCAAACATGCTAGGGGCTGCCATAGCTGTTATAAGGAGACATAGGAGACTTGCTGAGGGTGGTGACAATGCAAATGCTGCCAGACAACCCACAGTGAGGAGACGGAGAAGAGTGTACATGCCCAGGGTCACCTACCAGGGGTTACATGAGCTGGAGATAGTAGAGCGCTATAGAGTGGACAGAGACCTCCTGCAGAAAATTGTTGAGCTGTGCAGGCCATGCCTCACACACAGAACCAACAGAGGGGAACTCATCCCAGTGGAAACCAAGGTATGTGTTGGCCTAAGAATACTAGCAACAGGTACCTTCCAGAGACCAACTGGTGATATGATGGGGATATCACAGGCATCAGCCTCCAGGGTACTGCACCAGTTCCTGGATGCCATGTCAGCACATGTCAGTGAGCATGTATATTTCCCCAATGCTCGTGAGGTATTGGCCAGCAATATGCGTCTCTTCCAGCAAATAGCGGAATACCTTGAGGTAGTGGGTGCAATAGACTGCACGCACATACGCATCAAAGCACAGCCGGTGAGCAGGTTAGGGCCTACATTAACCACAAGGGCTTCCCCTCCATCAACTGCCAGGTCATGTGTGATACCCAGGGCATAATAATGAATGTGTGTGCTGGCTGCCCTGGGAGCTACCATGATTCCCATATCTGGCATTTGACACAGCTGTACTAGACATTTGCCACTGGTGACATCCCACATGGTCACCTAGTGGGGGATGTAGGATATGCACTGGAGCCTTGGCTGATGACACCCATCAGAAACGCACACACACCTGAACAAGAATGCCATAATGAGGCACATGCACAAACACGTAATGTAATAGAGCATGTGTTTGGGCTGCTCAAGTCACGGTTCCGGTGCCTGGGCACATCTGGTGGAGCCTTGCAGTACTCACCAACTACACGCACCCAAATTGTCATGGTATGTGCTATGCTACATAATATGATTCTGCGAAACCAGCTGCAGCAGGACCAGCATAGGGCCAGGACAAACAGCCCCCCACCATTGCCAAGGCCATCACAGGCAGAGCGTGACTCAGAGGATGAACAACCTGAGCCTGCCCCAGTAGGCAGAAGGAGGCATGCCCAGTATGCCCTGACCTTGGCAAAGAGGCAACGCATAGCACATACACTGGTTCAGTAGGAACCCTGGGAATGATACCCCTCTCTGACTCACTCATATAGTAACAGGGACGAATAACATCACATAACCTGCTCTCAAACATGTACAGGGAGTGTAGTATGTGCATCTGACAGAGGCAGCCCTGCAGCACCACCTGAGGCATGATTACCATGTGTTAAGCAATGTAACACCATGTAGTATATGCAAACATGAAGACCCTGCCTAACATCTCACCCTCACAAAGCATGATGCCACACTATGTAGACAACAAGATCAAGTACAATAATTGGCTGATGTATTGCTGTTAGCAAGGGGGAACACATGGTTGACAGCCTGGGCTGACATGCCGAGCAAGACATGATGCCCCACCTGCTAGGGATGGCACGCACCCAGCACACCTGGCTGTGTGGATCTGGCAAAGGCTGTTGTCACCCCCACTGTGCCTTGAATAGGTAATGCTGGAAACACAAACCCACCACCATAGGTAGCACAAGGGATAACAACCTGGACGTAATGCTACCCAATGCCAGAAGTCTAACCTGCAAGGTGCATGCAGACCAAACCCACCACTGCATGGAAAATGGTAATATCTGTTCTGTAACAGAAACCTGGGTCAAGGCCCAGAAGAGCACCCTAATACTACCAGGTTATGCCTCATACCATGCTCTACAGCTCCAAAACATGGAACACACTATAATAGGAGTGTGGCTATCAGTAATTGTCAAGGATAACCACACCCCCAGGTTGGTACTACAGCAAGAAGCAGCATGGACTATCCACGGGAAAGTAACTCTGGCTCAAACTGTGTCCCTGTTTGAAGCCTGCTACAGACCACACTCACAAACCCAGGTACCTCAGCCAGCCTTCCTGAAGACACTGCAAAGTATGAATGTCTCAACAAATACCAAACAAGGCACACACAAAGTATGACATAGGTGGCAATCCATTATGTATGGAAGAAGTAATCAGGGACCTAGGGACACAAGTAGACGGTAACCTGTCATGTGACACTCACTTTGCCAAGGTTTGCCAGGAAGACCTGCTATATTGCCCACCTTAATATGAAAGGATGCACATGTAGATCAAGAGAGGTCACTGTGCCCCCATACTCTTCTCTTATTAGGCCCATACGTGACAACAATGCCCCAGTTCGGATGTACCTTACCTTACACCTGCAGCAGTTATAAAGACCCCAAATGTACCTCACCAACAGGATAAAGGGTCCAAACATTTGACATCTGCAGCCTGGCTGAAGAAACCACAGCCCAATTCAGAAGCATACTGCCCAGTCAGAGGTGATGTATGCCTGACGTACAAGCTCATGTCCAATCCAGAATGAATGGACATGCTCCACTGCAGAAACCCCAAATCCAGCAGAGACACCACAGTGAGATATCTGAACCTCTGCACATAGATAAATATAATGTGCTGGAGGGACAGATCCATAACCCAGAGGCTCCTTACACTCTGGAACAGAATCCCAGTCCATGATAGGCTGAGCTCCACACTCATACTCAACAAGAGAAATCTGGTAAAGTGCATGGGAGATAGTAGGTGTACACTGGGGGCCATCCCTGTGTCACATCTAGTAAAGTAAACCCTACATAGGCATAATATGCACATTGCAAGGGGTGTCGAAACTCATACACAGTCTGTCCATGCACAAACAAGGCCAGGGCAGATAGCCTAGTATGAACCTATGAACCTATGATGATACAAATTGTGCAGGACACAAAGGATTATCACACAGCTGTCCTACCTGATGGTAGGACCATGGTGATAATCCACAGATATGCTCTGCAGCACTCTAATATCACAAACAATACACTAAACCCACACACATTGCCAACATCCTACCTAACAGATTTTTTGCAAACTCCCCACCAGCACCTAACTGCCAAATATATATCCCAGCAGAGTGCTGGCCCCCTGACATTGCAGATGCTGAGGTAACAGCCAGCATCTACAAAGCACAGCACACAGCATCAATGGTACCAGATGGTGTCCTGGGTTGTGTCCAACAAGTACTGTAAGAAGAATGGAACACCAAATAGCAGTACTGCGCACTATCAGTCCTACCACAGGATATGTACCCAAAGAGCAGTGTACAGCAACAGTGGTCCCTCACCACAAAGAGGGTGCCTGAATGGATACTGCAAACTATCACCCCTCAACCCCGACTATCTAGGTTGGCAAAGTAATGGAGAGGATGATCATGGATCCCAGGAATAATGACATTGGGTACCTACAGACATTGGACCCTACCCAGTGTGGCTGTCATAGGGCAGATCCTGCCCCTTACACATGTCTGACGCATGTGAAATGTGCACCAAGGCCATTGATGTGGGGAATGTGGATCACACAGCCTATCTGGACCTTGCTAAACCCTTCCATACAATACCCTAGTTGGCAGTACAGATAAGCTCACCAGCCTAACTATAAACCCCTATGCAAGCAGATGGGTTGCAAACCAGCTCAAGGACAAAACTGACCTGGTCAGACATGCTGCAGCCATGTCAGACTGCAAACCAGGTACAACTGGCATCCCACAAGGCATGGTCCTGGGACCTCTCTTGTATGCTATATATGTCACATAGGTACAGGCCAACATGTAAGGACTCTGAACAAGTTCACAGAGGACTACAAACTGCCCACCATATTGGACCCTCCAGCTGACACAAGTAACCTACAAAAGGCACAGATAGAAACAGACAAGTGGTGCCACAGCCATGTCAACAAGCTAAATGCAGAATAGTGTATAGTCATCCCCTCTGGAAACACAGTACATGGCCAGAAATTACCACATAGGTGTTAACCCAGTAAGTACATCAGGAGCAATAAGAGACCTGGGGACACAAGGTGATAGATATCCTGCATGTGACAACCATGTGTCTGTAGTGGTTACAGAAACATACCATATACCCACCTAATCATTAAGGTAAGCACAGCTCAGTCAGGGTAGGTCAATGTGCCTCTCCAGTCATCCATCAGCAGCCTCACAATTGTGTACAATGGCCCTTCTGGCATGTACCTTAGCAGACACCTACATCAACTGGAAAGACCCCACAAATACCCCACCAGGAGAATTGCAGAGCTGTAACAGATGCCATGTGTCACCTGATTAAACAAACTGCAGCTCCACACAGTGCCATACCGCCTGGCTGGAGGTGAACTGTGCCTGATGTATAAAGCCATGACCAAGCTGGTATCAATGGACATTTGGCACCATGTAAAATCTGAATGCTGGTGACCTATGCAGCTGACAGGCCTGAACCCCAGTACAGACATGAACAGGACATGCTGTACCGATTGGTCCATAACCCAGAAGCTCACTCCACTCACGACTAAACTCCCAGTACAGGTTATCCAGGGAGTCCCTCATTGACTGTCATCCAGAGGAATCATGATGACTGGATGGGAGATGGTAGGTGTACCCTGGATATCACCTGTATGTCACGGGTAGACAGAGGCACAGCACACTAACCTTGACATATGTCATGGCAAACACCAGTAAATGTGTGTTGAAGGAAAAACACTCTCTGACTAGCATTACAAATGGACTAGGGCACATGGCCATTGTTTGTCACTGTCCACACAAGCTGTGGAATACATTAACAATGTCGGACAATCGTGTACTATGCTGTCCATATCTGAACAAAATGCAACATGGTCATATCTGCACAACTGGCCCTCAACCAGTCTGATGTGCTCACTATAAATATTACAAGCAGTGATAGGACTGAAACCAATGATACTGTCCACCACAGTGAAAGTACTGCACCAGTACACTATACGACAATACAACTGTTTGGTCAGTAGGAAAGGATGTTGACAACTGTATGCAAACTATCTCATGGCGACCCTGCAGGCACAGCATAATGCCTGTTAGGTTCAGACACAAAGCTGTTGGGCAGTAAGAACACAACCTGATGTCCAACACTCAACTGTACATGTGAAATATAGATGGCGTCCACACACAAACACAAATGTGGTGGACCACAGATCCCAACATAAGGAAAGGTCACTCTGGGCATGCTCGCACACTTAGATAAATTTTATTTTTATTTTATTTATTTTATTTATTTTACATTTGTTAACCGGGCTAGTCCAACTGGATACATGTCCATTTTCAGTGGAGGCCCGAGGAGAAAAGCTCCACTATCTAATGCAAAGCAATAAACGTACATTCAAAGTTCATAGGCAGTTTAAAACACAATTAAAACAGGCATTTGAAAATACATAGGGAATTTAACACACATCAAAAACAGGCATTTAGGCAAGTTTTGCAGTAAGAGAATGCATACAATTTTAAATTTCTTCAGTACAGGTATATACAATAAAGACATCAGTAATTAAGTAGATTGAAGGCTAAAAGAAGAGTAAGTAGAAAATAATAGTTTGTAGTTCATAGAGTCAATTTCATTTGTAGAAATGAAAAGAGATGTAGAAATAGAGTTTGGTAGACAGTGCAGAGGGTGCAGGAGACTGTAGGAGGTATGTGCTCAGCTAGGGAAATTGCATGAGCAAAGCCAGTGATTGGGTAGAAAATGTTTTAGTTGAGTTTTAAATAGTGTGATAGAAGTTTGGGCTATAAGGTCAGGAGGAAGTTGATTCCAAACTTTACCAACTGAGTTGGAAAATATGGAGTCACCTGCTGTATTATTTGCTAGAAAAGTTTGAATCAGGAATTTATTGGAGGATCTTAGGGTTTTTAGGTTATTATAGGGTTTTATCAGAGTAGAGAGCATTGGTATGTTTTCCGGGTGGTGAAGGGCTTTATGGGCAATTGTAAGTTGGTAGTATTGAATTAGGTGAGGTAACTCAAGCCACCCTAGGTTATGAAGGTTCAGGCAGTGATGTGTTTTATATGGAGAGGCAGTGGCAAATTTGGCAATGTTGCAGTAGGCTGTTTTAAGCCTATTGATGTTATGTTTAGAAAGATTAGTATAAATGGGGGATGCATATAGTAGGGTAGAGAGAAGATATGTTCTGGCTATGGTAGTTCTTGCTTCAGGTGTTAAGAAAGATTTGATTCTGTAGAGAGAACCTAATTTTCTATTAGTTGTTTTTATGATAGAGTTTATATGTACATCAAATTTAAGTAGGTTATCAATAGTAACTCCTAAAAGTTTGGTTGTTTGGTCGGGAGAGATAAGAGTGCCATTGTTAGAATTGAGTGTGAAACTAATAGTGGGAGACAGGTGTGTGGGTGAAAAGAGGAGCAGTTTAGTTTTCTTAGGGTTTAAGAGAAGGCAGTGATTGGAGAACCATTGTTCAATGGTGGTAAAAGTTTTTTGAGTAAGTGAGTGGAGGTCAGCTTGTGTTGTGGCAGAGCAGATGATGGTGGTGTCATCGGCGTACTGAATGCAAGTAGTTAATGGGGTGGCAAGATTCAGGTCATTAATAAAGTTGGAAAATAAAAGAGGACCTAAGATCGAGCCCTGAGGTACTCCTAAAGTGGTGGGGAGAAGTTTGGAAAGATTGTTGTTCCATAAGACAGCTTGTTTCCGATTCTGAAGATAGGAAGTGAACCAGTTTAAGGCCAGATCATTGAGAGACAGATATTTTAAGCAGTGTAGGAGGAGTTGGTGGTTCACCATGTCAAAGGCTTTTGACAGGTCAACAAAGAATGCTGATGAAAGAAGATTGTTATTCCGGTTTATATTAATAGAGTCTATGAAGGATAATAAGGCTGTGGTGGTGCTGTGGTAGGGACGAAAGCCATGTTGGCAAGTAGCTAGGAGATTATTAGATAGGAGGTGATTTAAAAGCTGCTTGTGGATGCATTTCTCCATTATTTTAGCAATAGGAGATAGCAGTGCTATAGGGCGGTAGTTTGAGTATTCAAATGAATCGCCCCCTTTGAAAAGAGGGATGATGTGGGAGATTTTCCAGAGTGAGGGTATAGTACTTTCTTTTATGGTTCTGTTGATTAGAATTGACATAGGGTAGGCAATAGCTTTCGCACCTAGCTGGAGATATTCAGCCAGCAATTTGTCAGCTGAGGGGGTTGAGGGTTTGAGTTTCTGAAGTAAGTGTAGAATATAGGAGGTGGGTATGGGTTTAAGCAGAAATGGAGGTGGAGTGCAGCTAGTGTTCCCTAGTAATGAGGGGTCGGGGCTTTGTTGGTTGGCCAGTTTAAGTATGGTTGATGTAAAGAAGTTATTAAATGCATTAGCTGTTTGTAGAGGGGAGTCAGGGCAGGAGCCGAGTGGGTTTGGAGTTTTGACCTTGCCAGGGGATAGTAGTGAGTTAATTGATTTCCAAAATTTTTGTGGTTGGTGGTGGGAGGATTGCTGTAGCTGGGTATAATAGTTCTTTTTATCTTGTATGATAGCAAGCTTAGTTATGTTCCTTTTTTGTTTGAAGCTAATGTGATCAAAAGAGTCTTTAGTGGTTCGCCATTTGGTCCAGGCTTTATTCCTACTAAGGATAAGTTGTTTGGTGTTGGTTGAAAGCCATGGAGCAGTTATAGATTTCATTCGTATAGAACGGGTGGGGGCATGGTGATCGAGAATAGTAAGAAAGGTATTATTAAAGTGGTTAACAGCTTCATCTATTGGGAGAGTTTTTAGAGGTGACCAGTTGATTAAGCTGAGTTCATTTTGAAACTGTTGAAGGTTAAAGTCTTTTTTGCTGCGAGATAAGCGAATTAGGGGGGTGTTGTTAGATGAGTTTTGTGCCTAATGATGTATGTGAGAGAGTGGTCACTAAGATCATCTGGGAGGGTACCTGTTGAGTAATTTTGTTGGGTATTATTGGTTAAGATCCAGTCGAGTATGGATTCTTTGTTATTGTTTTTATTTGTTCTAGTTGTGGAGTTAATGGTTTGATGAAATCTGTGTAAGTTTATAATGGTCCATGGATTAGCTTGTTTGCATAAGTTCCAATCAATATTAAAGTCACCTAGTAGTATTGTTTCTTGAAGGAGATTTATTGAAAACCAGTTTAGTAGGTCTTCTAATATGAGTCTAATAAATGAGACGTGTCAGTCAAGAAGCCATAGAAACTGTGACTTAGGCCATGTCACAGTTCAGCAGTTGCACACACATATCTGGCATTTGTATGTGTTAACGCAGGAACCTCCCACAGTACAGAAATCTGCCCAGTGCACACAGTGAAATTACAATAGAGACATAAGTAAAGTACTGGATCCCACTCATATGCAAACATCATCCACAGTACACAAGTTGTTCATAGAGATAGGGAAGGCTATGTCAATAAAGACCCACAAACAGTATATGAGCAACAGACACTTGCATCTGACAGGTAAACATATGGCCGTAGAGTGCATTACTAGGCTGTTGTCCCTAGGGAATACAGAAGGCTATCCACAGTGTATTTGGCATCTGCCTCTGCAGTACAGTAGGCCACTGTGCCTGTGCAAAGTTAATGCATAGATATGCTCTCCCCTGTACTGATGGATAGTAACAGATGTACATACCTCTTCATACATAATGATGTCAGCACACTATACATATGTCAGGAGCAGAAATGGTACTCAGTAATTCGAATAGCGCGCTCTGCTACTGCGTCTCTCACAAGTGTCATAACATAGTTAAGTAGGGGTTTAAATCCTGCAAGTGCTTAGTGTGTGTGTGACTGTGTGGGGGGGGGGAGTAGTGTGTGTGCAATATTATGTGTAAGAGAAATGTCCCTTTTGGCAACTATTACTACACAACACATGCTGCATATTCCACTGTCTAAACACTGATGATGTCAGCACCCTATAAGTACAGCAGGAGAAAGCAATCCTCCCAGTAATGCAAATCGCGTGCTCTGCTACTGCGTCTTTCACAGGTGTCATAACATAGTTAGGTAGGGGTTTGAATCCTGCAAGTGTTCAGTGTGTGTGTGACTGTGTGGGGGTGAGTAGTGTGTGTGCAATACTAAGTGTAAGAAAAATGTCACTTTTGGCAACTATTACTGCACAACACATGCTGCATATTCCACTGTCTAAACACTGAAGATGTCAGCACCCTATAAGTACAGCAGGAGAAAGCAATCCTCCCAGTAATGCAAATAGCATGCTCTGCTGCTGTGTCTCTCACAAGTGTCATAACATAGTTAGGTAGGGGTTTTAATCCTGCAAGTGCTCAGTGTGTGAGTGACTGTGTGGGGAGGAGTAGTGTGTGTGCAATTCTATGTGTAAAAGAAATGTCCCTTTTGGCAACTATTACTACACAACACATGCTGCATATTCCACTGTCTAAACACTGATGATGTCAGCACCCTATAAGTACAGCAGGAGAAAGCAATCCTCCCAGTAATGGAAATAGCGCGCTCCGCTACTGCGTCTATCACAAGTGACCTAACATAGTTAGGTAGGGGTTTGTATCCTACAAATGCCATGTGTATTTTTGTCACACAGTTTGTCCATGTGTGTGGGGTGTTGTTCCCAATATTGCACAACATACATTATATCAGTAATGTCAATGCACACATGATGTATGTGTGTGCCACCTACACATATGTACCTGTGAACTGCAATAGTTTCCATGTCCGAAGCCTGCCTCATGTGAATACATGGAATATGCATTAGACGACTGTATGACTGTGGTGTTCTGTGCAGTGGCTGCATGTGGTATGTGAATATACAGTGTGGGTCGTAGATGGTGTCATCCCACCAGTGAGGAATACATGACTGGTCTGGAGCATATAGTCCACATGTTGGTGATGAACAGGTGCAGCATGTTGTCACCTCTTGTGGGAGTGGTAACAAGTTGTTCCATAGCAATGCAGGGAATGAATGCTAAGAACCCTTCAGATAGGGTCTTGGAGCTAGAGTAATGCTCACACTCTATGTTTGAGTAGTCGCAGTCCACCCATATAATGGTGTTTGTAGAGATCGTCATATTCCCAGTGTTGTCAGGAAGGCCAAGTGGGTTTCCTGGGTATGGGAGGGTGGTGTGTGCCAGGCTATGAACCTGAAGGCAGTCTAACCCACTGTTAGTTGCACATGGATACGCTCTGATGCTTTGTGCTGTGCCACCAACCTGAGGGTGTGTGTATCTGAGGTGCCTTTGGATACATCCCCCCTGTTCTGGTTTGGTGCATGTGTAGGGAACGAAAAGCATGGTATGAGGTATGACTTGGCAGTGATGGTGTGCACTTGGGAGCTGTGTACCAGGAGTCTGTTACTGCACGGATATTGCTGTACCCCATGCTAAGGACAGTTTCCACTGCATGCATCTTGAGGTTTACACTGCTGCTGTTGAGTAGCATTTCTATTAGTGTCCTATCCCGTGTGATACCTGTGTAGGTGGCTATGTAATGTCAGCCTTGCATACAAAGGCACTATGTGTGTAGCAACAGCCTCTGCCAATATACAACGGCCCATGGGTGACAGGTGCAAGCTGTCCCAAGCAAAGCAATGTGGCTTGTCCAGCATGTAATCCCACACTGACAGGCATTGGATCCCCTTTGAATGTCACCGAAACATAAGTTAATTGCAGAAACTGATCATCCTGTCTACATATTGTGGCAGCATTCTTGGTGAGGGTAAGATGCTACTCAAGGTCAGGGTCATACCAGCCTGTGCCACAAGCTCAGACTGCCCCTCTATGTCCCCTAACATGTAGTCCAGGGAGGTGCATCAGAGGTCATACACAATGGCACAGACAATGACTGAGTCATACTTCTACATGCCTTGGAGTGACCGCTATGCTTCTGTTATGTGGTGGATAATAGTGCCCGACGGGCATCTCAGCATGACCTTCACCTTGTTCAGCCTGGTGAGCAGGCCCTCAGTGTACCTGATGATAGAGGTACCTCATACATTTGTAGCAGGTGTGTTGTCAAGCCGTATGGCCTGTGACTGTTTAGCACACAGGCTTTGTGAGCTATGTGCTGCACGTTCTCTGCAATGGCTTAACGTTTGCTTGTGTGTCTGCTTTGCAGGTGTCAGCTGCTCAGGCAGGATGCTATTCTGAGAGTCCAATAATGTACCTGTGTGTTTCTGTGTTTGGATTGCGGTCATGACAGGTCTATGGGAGACTGGTACTGTATTCACTGTAGTATCCCACTCCACCTGACAGGGTATGCCAGTACTGAGTTAAGAGAGCTTAGCCCCCAGTTTGGCTATGTGGTTGCATCTCTCACATGTGTTGTAAGTGTATGGGAAGGGAAGAGGGTTGTCTGTGTACATGAGGCAGCTGTAACATTGCCACATGACCCACAGATTCACCAACTGGACCAGAGAGTAGATTGACAGGTGACCTTTGCACATGCTACCATAGCATTGTGAATCCTATACTAAGTAACGACACATAGGGCTAATGGGGAACAAGGTACTCAAGGTGAGTATGTGAGGGTGTAGTGCTCCTGATTTGTTAGTGCTGGCATATATGAATGCTGTCTTGAGCAAATGCGAGGTAAGTCATATGCAATGTGTTACAGGCAACCTACATGCAAACAGGACAAACAGTGATATTCTGTCAAGTGAGACATGGACATCAGTACAGTAAGCAATACAGATGTCACTAGGGATCCACAGAGGCACTGTAAATCTGCACTGCAGGTGGAATCAGTGTTTCAGGAACATAACAAGCAAACATGCATACAAACAAAGCTACAGTCAGCAGGCCTGTATGTAGACTATGCTACAACAAACAAGGTGTATGACTTCCAGTAAGTAACAGTGCATATATGCAGGCACTATAAGCCTGTACCCAGACATTCACAGGTCAGACATGCTGGGTCCAGCCACACCCCCCACAAGTGTATAGACCACATACCTTTGTAATGTTGAATAACTGGCTGGATACCCAAGTGCTCATACCTGTAATAATACACATGTCAAATAACAGACACTGAGCCCTCACTCAGCAGTTACAGACTTAGTATTATGTATGCTACCTGTCCTGGCACCACAGTATCCTTGACATGTATGGAGACTCTCCCTCCTGTCATAGTTAGTTCTGTGTTTTGGTGCTGTCATGCATGGTATGAGGTGTGACATTGTAGTGCTAGTGTGCTCTTGTGAGCCTTGAACCTGTTGTGTAGTACTGCACAGATATCAACATCCTCAAACATCCTCAATGCAGAGTCGAGTGTGGACAGCATGCAACTCGCAGTTGACATGACCATCATTAAGTATCAATATGTACATTGTCGTATCCCCTGTGCTACCTATGTAGGTAGACATCTCTTGACAGCCTCACCACCAGTATGCAAAGATGTGCAGACAGTACACTATGGTAATTACTATGGTTGTACAAAACAATACAATGACATTCATACTGTAACTGCATCAGGCATGCTGGTATATACCCACAATGATATCATTACACTGTACTGTTGTCAACATCATACTATTACAACACTTCTATGTAGTCACCCTGTGCATCAGCACCATGTTAACCTGTTCCTGCACTGATGTTACAGATTGCAGGAGGTGGCACAGTTTCATCATATGCACAGGGTGTGTACCTGGCATGCCTGAGTCTGCCACTGATACAACCAATTGACATGTCTGTGTGTGTGTGTTGGTGAGGGACAGCAGTACAAGATGGGGCAATGTTGATGCAGAGTGTGCGTGTATGCGGTAGCCCTAGGTGTTATCACTTTGCATGTGTGTATGCATGTACATAGTCCCACCTCATGGCTGCCATATACAGGTGTTTGTGGACAGCCACAGACTGTACCTGCCAGGTCATACAGATCACTGTCTGTGGCCACAGACACGGTACCTGTGCCTGGCAGGGGTGCTACGGACCGTATCAGGTACTAAGCCAGACTGGGTACTGTCATCAGAAGAAGGTGGTTGGTGACTGGAGACAGGTCCCTGTTGGGACTGTCCAGCTCCACGTGCACGTGGTCTCCTGGGGCGGTCTGATGACAGCACAGACCCAGAATTGCTGGGGCTGCTGCTGGAACTATGTGAGCGGCCATGGGCCTGTTGTCATCTGCGACGGCTGCCAGCTGCTGCTGTTGATGGCATACGGCGACGTTGATGCCTCAACTGTCCACCATTGCCCTGGCTCATGGACATGTAGTTGTGGAACAGATCTAATGTGTCCCCCCAACGTCTGTCAATGACCTCGGTGAAGTTACGGATGGCAGCTGCAACATCACGCATACTGTCACTCATAGCTGTGCGACATGCTCTCAGCTCCCTCAGACCCTGTCTGGTGTACCGTTCCATACGTGACTGTGCCTGCATTACAGCCCGAAACATAGCTGAGGTTGAAAGACCTCTGTGGGCACATCTGACAGGGGCGGTACACCCACGGATGCTCCCACGAGAACCCCTCGACGTCTTCCTGTGTGGTACCATGTCAGGACCCTGGCCATGGCTGCTGTGTGGGGATGCATGTGTCACTGATACCACATTACCCTGGTCAATGCCCACTGTATCCTGTCCATCACCTAGGGACATTGGTGTCAAAGGATGTATTGGCAGGATGACCGTGCGCATTGATGGGGTAGACAGCTGTGTAGTGTCAATTGGCTGACCAATGATGGACCCTGGCACACCTACCTGTGCCATTACACAGGTATCTTCATTATCACTATCCACAGCAGCTGATTCAGGTTCCCTGCTGCACAACACCAGCGCAGCACCAGAACCTGTGTGAGTAAGACAGGAAACACAGTTTACAATGTGTGCACAATGTCACCACTTATGCACACATGCACACATGCACACATGGGCACATGCACACATGCACACATGGGCACATGCACACATGCACACATGGGCACATGCACACATGCACACATGGGCACATGCACACATGCACACATGCACACATGGGCACATGCACACATGCACACATGCACACATGCACACATGGGCACATGCACACATGGGCACATGCATACATGGGCACATGCACACATGCACACACCTCAGTATATGAGATATCAACACACAGACACAAACACACCTGCAATCAAACACATAACACTACTGCTTCAGCCTATTAATACTGTTAGTATCAAGAGTATTGAAGGTAATGGTATTACACACTCACCAGCATGGATAGGCTGCCTTGCTGTTACACCAGAGGGACCTGCAGAAAAGAGACATTTATTGTCAGTGGGCACAACTGTGCCATTGATACTGTGGGTATGATACAGTTCAGTAGTGCAACAGTTAGCATCCACAGGTCTACTGCTGATATTGAGAATATCACTCTTGCACAATAATTACCAAGATTACAGCTACAAAACGAGGACACACCTCACACATGCATAACCTAACAGTGTACAGAATGGTCAACTATACACATGGCATGTTACCTGCATGCTCTGTGTCCTGCTGCTTAGGAGTAGTCCCTCCAGTCTGGTGAGGGGGGGGGGGATGTCTAGACACCCCACCACCTGTGGCAAGCTGCTGCCTGTGGATATCCGAAGCACGCTGATGGACATTTCTAATTAAATCACTGCAGTGATGGCGTACCTGCTCATATGTCCGGTTATGTGTGCCTATGTCATTTACCCCACGGACCAGGTCTTGTCACAGTGCAACCCTCTCCTGCTGGTTCTGGCTGGTGCGGGAAAAGAGTATTGTGAAATCCCGCACCAGGCTCTGGTGTATCTCTTCCTCCTCTGCAGTGGAGTACACAGGGTTCCGCTGGTGAACCATAGCCCTGAAAAGGAGAAGGAAAATATGTCAGCAATATCTGTCAGCAAACTATGGCACACATAATACACATAATACACGACTGTAGTGATATAATTTAATCACCATATATAGCATCTGTCTGTCTATTGGGGGATACACATGTAAATGACCAGATATCAGAGCTCAGCCGACAACTGTGCAACAGTACTTGGCACACTCCATACGACAGACTAGTATACTGCAGCAGTCAGCACACTGGTTCAGGTACAATGCACAACCTCACACTGGGGGATTGTATCAAGGTACTGTATGGGGAACATTATCAGCCCATGCACTGCACACAATGCACGTTACATATTTCACTGGTAATGCACACTAGTCTTACTTGCCATACCCCTACCTACACCACAGTGACATACAGGGTAACACAGCACAACATATGGCAATGTAGTATGTGTTGATCGCAATACCTCACACATCTGTCTCTGGCCTCACACCAAGGACACACACTACCATGACAGATAGACAGTCATGGTGAGGAATCACACCAGTACATAACATGCACCCAGTCACTGGCACACTCATTCCACCTCACATATTTTGTTTGCAATGTGTTCATGGGTGTGCATTGTGTCTTAGGTAGGTAGTGTGCTGTTGGCCCTGGGCCTACAGCAGCATACTGTTATGCTACCCTGCCCCTTGTGACACATGTGTTATGATCGTACCTGCTCCTTACAAACAGTTACACAGGGTGACTCATATGGCATTTTACCTATCTGCATAACATTCAGCAGGGGTATGCCTGACATATACTCATGGGAAGCCTTGCTTCTTAATTCTGTGTGGTTTACTACAGGGTATGTCATATCTGTGGGTATGGTCCTGTACCTCCACCATGTGCTCTATACTGCAGTGACAAGGACGACAGACATAGATAATTTGTGTTGTGGATGTTGGAGGTGTTACCATGGTTGTTAGACAACTGTCATGGGTGTGACCAAACTATGTATATCCAGCAGTGGTAACCTCTATGTAGGTAGTCTGTGTGCGCTCTATGGTCTTGTCAGTCACTCTGCATAGGTATTGTGTTTGAGTGCATTGACACAGTTACTTGCATATGTCTGTGTCCTTCTCCATATCTGTAGCTATCATGGGAGGTACATACCGTGTAGGACATTGTGGGTTGTAGAGGGGTACAGTGACCTACATATCCATAGCTGACACACCATGTCCACTGACACCTTCCATGTACAGGTATTACAGGACTAGTGTGCCACTGTGTATATCAATGGGGAGCCTATTGTACACTTGTTGCCCCTGTTCCCCCCCTGACACATGCAGTGGTGGGCAGGCATGCACATATGTGGTGGTTACTAGTGTCAGTGTTTTTGAGTGGGGTATGGTTTTCCAGTATCCACACTGGTGTTCACTCCATACCTTTGACACCAGGCACCTGTTGCAATACATCTGCACACATGTGCCTCACACAGTATATATATATATATATATATATATATATATATATATATATATATATTGATATGTTTATATCTGCATATACATATATATATATATATATATATATATATATATATATATATATATATATAATATGTATATATAGATGTAGATATATACATATAGATGTGGGGAGAGAGGGGGAGAGAGTGAGAGAGAGACAGAGGGAGAGTGAGAATGAGAGGGGGTGGGACAGAGAGAGAGAGAGATAGTCATATACAGACATATCTGTTGTCAGTCAGATCTATCTGTATATGTATATGCATCTACATATATCTATATATGTATGTGTATATTACATATATCTGTATGTACATATTCTACCAATCTTGATGTCTGTGCAGTAAGTGAAACCTGGTTCAAGGCTCCTGAGAGCACACCAGCGGTACCAGGCTATACCTCGTATCATGCGTTTTGGCCCCAAAACTCGGGCCAAAACAAAAAGGGAGGGGGAGTGTCCATATTCATGAAGGACACCCACACCTCCAGGTTAGTGGCAACACATAAAGCATCAGAGACCATCCAGGTGCAAATAACCATAGGCAAACCTGCTATACAACTGGTAGCATGTTACAGACCACCCTCCCAATCTCAGGAACCACAGTCAGCCTTCCTGAAGACATTGGAGGATATGAATGTCCCACCACACACCATCATATTGGGAGACTTCAACTACCCTAACATACACTGGGTGCATTATTCTAGCCCAAACACCCTAGCTGAAAGGTTCCCGGAATTCACTAAGTCAAATGCAGTGGAACAGCTAGTCACCTCTCCCACAAGGGGAGATAATATACTAGACCTGATCATCACAAACATGGGGACAATGTGCTACACACTGGAAGTATACCCCTCACTAGTCACATCTGACCACAGACTAATCATCCTGGATATACATATCCCACCTCACCCACAACACAAAAGACTACAGTGGGAAACCTCTCACATGCCGACTTTACACTTCTTACAACTGAGTTGGTATCCTTTAAGCCCACTGGGCCAGTGGAATCCACATCCCACAATGCAGACTCCTTCACAAATGCTTTCTATGGACATCTCCAAGAATGCATGGATCATGCAATCCCTAATAAAACCAAGACCCTCTCCACCAAGGGCAGGCATCCTGCCTGGTGGACCCCAGCCATGAACAAATTGTATAACAACAGAAGGTAGCTACTGCACGACAGAGCAGAATTCCATAAAGATAAGACATCTCTGATCAGCACTAGTAGAAAGATACGTTCTCTCATACAAACATGCAAGGCCATCAATGAGAGGGACATCGCTATGGACACTACAGATAACCACAAGGCCTTCTTCTGCTATGTTAGACACCTGGGTGGAAACCCTCAGATATGTTCAGAGTTAGCTCACAGTGACAAAAGCTACACTGAACACACAGATATTGCCAACATTCTGGCAGACAGGTTCAGTGCAGATTTCTCCCCTCCCTCACCCCCACATGAGGAATTACTTATCCCAGCTGACTGTAACCTCCCTGTCATCTCAGATGTCCAGCTGAGAACCGCCCTCAGCAAAGCTGTAAACACAGCATCAATGGGACCCGACGGTATCGCAGGTTGCATACTATGTGAACTCCAATAGGAGCTAGACCCGCACATAAAATTCAACCGTAGCCTTACTACAACATATGTACCTGGACACTGGCATACAGCAACAGTAGCCCCACTCCACAAAGGATGCACCTCTACAGACCCTGGTAACTACCGCCCCATAAGCTTAACCAGCCTGGTCTGCAACGCTATGGAAAGAATCATTATGGAACTCATACACAGAGACATTGGGGACTTACAGACACTTGATCCCACCCAGTTCGGCTTTGTAGAGGGCAGATCCTGCCTTATGAACCTGGATGACCTTTTCAAATCAGTCACTAGAGCCATTGACGAGGGCACAGCGGTCCATACAGCCTACCTGGACTTGCCTAAGGCTTTCAACACAACCTACGGCTTTCGACACAATACCCCACTCTGGCATCATAGACATGCTCAACAGCTTAAATGTAAATCCATATGTCACAAGATGGGTTGCAAACCGGCTAACGGATAGAAACCCTAAAGTCAAACTCACTGGTGCCATGTCAGACCCAGAGCCAGTCACAAGTGGTGTCCCACAGGGCTCTGTCCTGGGACCGCTCATGTTCAGCATTTATTTCTCAGATGTGGAAGCAAACATGGGAGGGTAGTGGCTGACAATGTTCAAAGATGACTGCATACTAGGTGCCATAGTCGATACACCACTGACACATACATCCTACAGAAAGGCCTCAAGGAAACCGACAACTGGTGCCGGAGTCATGGCCTTAAACTGCATGGCAAATAATGTATAGTCATACCCTTTCGGACGGACAAGGTACCCACATATTATCACATAGACAGTAACCCACTGAGTACAG
This sequence comes from Protopterus annectens, assembly GCF_019279795.1. NCBI lineage: Eukaryota > Metazoa > Chordata > Ceratodontiformes > Protopteridae > Protopterus > Protopterus annectens. The sequence continues at coordinate 569,650,075 of NC_056731.1, read as the reverse complement.
ACAAAGTAATCAGAGACCTGGGGACAGTAATCGATACTGACCTCTCATTTGACACCCACGTTGCCAAGGTGGTTGAATAGACTTCCTACCTTGCCCACCTTATCATGAAGGGATTCACATCCAGATCAAAAGAGGTCATTGTACCCCTATACTCCTCCCTTATCAGGCCCATGACTGTGTACTATGCCCCATTTGGTATGTACCTCACCTGGCACTTGCAACAGCTAGGGGGACCCCATAAGTACGTCACCAGGAGGATCAAGGGTCTCCAACAAATGTCATATGCTGCCAGACTAAAGAAACTCATGCTCTATTCCATAGCATACCGCCTACTTAGGGGTGATCTGTGCCTGATGTACAAGGCCATGTCCAATCAGGTATTGATGGACATGTTCCACCTCGTACAATCCAAATCCATCAGAACCACAACAGCTACAGATTTAAACCTCAGCACACATATGAATAGGACATGCTGTAGGGACAGATCCATAACTCAGAGGCTTCCCATATTGTGGAACCGGATCCCAGTTCATGTTAGGCAGAGACCCTCACTGACACTCTTCATGTGAATTCTTGACGACTGGATGGGAGATCATAAGTTTACACCAGGGGTCATCTCTGTGTCACTACTAGACAGAGGCACAGTAAACTAATGCTATTATGTACGGGGGTCTTCACTGTGTTACTACTATACAGAGGCACAATTTTCTAAATCTATTCTATAGACTGTCTGCAGATAGCCTAGTACTAAACTATGACACTGTGAAACTATATATGTCTATGTATTTCTACATCCCTCTCTATGTATACACATATGCATATTATATATATATATATATATATATATATATATATATATACATACATACATATCTCAATATACATACATATACACATGTTAGATATATAAATATACTCCTTTTTAGTTCCACATATGTATACACACAGTAACGCACTGATGAACATCCAATACTGTACAACCTACTTGTACATTGCACTACAACCTACATTGCTATGTGCACATAGCTACCTTCACCTACATATGTATGTAGAACCTTCAGTGACAGTTGCAGTATGTACCCGGCCCTATGCACATCTTCATATACATAGATACAGACCAATAACACATCTGGAGGGTTCACAGTATGTAGACTATTATAGTAGTACTTTACATTACCTGTGTTTGTTGCAGCTGTTTGCGTATGCTTGCAGTTACTTGGCCTGCTGTCAGCCTCTTTGTTTTGTTGTTACTGTTTTTTATTTATTTATTTATTTCTCTTTCTCTTTCTCTTTCTCTTTCTCTTTCTCTTTCTCTGTCTCTCTCTCTCTCTCTCTCTCTCTCTCTCTCTCTCTCTCTCTCTACCTCTAGAGGGTGCAATGAAAGTATTGCATGTGTGGACTGGGAGTACAGGATGCTTTTGTAGGTATCTGCACATGTCCATGTGATGGCCTCTGCACCAATTGTTAGCCAGCATTTACTAATTGCATGCAGCCTGTTGTGTAGTGATTGCAGTTCTCACTGTGATTACAGGACAGTGTTATAAAAATGTCTGTTAGGTAGGCGTAGTCCTTTCATATTATCAGGGTGGGGACCATGCTGGTTTGCTGTGGACACTGTTCTGTGAGTGTAAGGGTTGGTATGTCTCTCATATTTCAGGCTGTGTTGTGGACATTGCAATGCATGTTGTTCTGTAAGCTGAGTATTCCTTCCTCCAGTGTCCTCTTCCCTGTGTGTATGTAAACTGACACCTACGACTAGTAATACTGTGTATATGGGTGTGTGTGCTTTCCTGTGGGGATTGTGGTGTAACTGGTATATAGCAGTGGCTCTTGCAATCTGTTGCTATGGCTTCAATATTTGGCCTTTACATTCACTCCTTGTATGCCTGCTAGGTGTCTTTCCTGTAATGTGTTGCTATGGCTTTCCTATTTTCCATTTACATTCACAGCTTGTAATGCTTGCTAAATCTGTTTGGGCAGCAATTCCCTATGTGTTTGTTGTGGTAGGGTGTTACTGCATGCAGTATGGTCTGGCCATGGTGTGGGCCTTGACACTTACAAGGGTATTTGATCATGCTGCTGAGCAGGCCTCACATACTCTCAGGTGCATCTTTTATCAGCCTCATGGTATGATACATATCAGTGGGATACTCCAATGAAATATTCTGATATTCTGCAGTTGTGACTGTGGGTTATTTCGAGCATATGTATTAGTACACCATTTGTGATGTGCAAGTGGTGCATACATTCAGTCATTCATATTTACCATTGCATGTGTAGTTACACCTTTCTGCCTACTGTTAGTACATTTGACAGGGTGTCAGTGGGGCACAGTTGACATTTGTTTTCACATCAGGGACATCCCTGTAACTCAGTCACAGTTGCTATGTCTGATCTCTTAACTATTCAACTATGGCAGTGTTTATCCTGCTCTGAGTATGTGTGTGGCTTGCCAGATGCTACTGTAACAATATTACCTAGTAGCTACCAACTAGCATGGCTGTTTCTCATCACACAGTACTATTTTACAAATCCACTAGATTTGACAGTAAATATACATGACATGCTTTGTGTACTAGACTTGCTATATTCCCTTTACATTAATTTCTACTATTTTATGATATATTTCTTTCAGCACAATGTTCTTGTGTAGCAGTCATGGCTTAGTGGTAAGTCATGCAGACTAGTGTTTCCAAGGTCCTGGGTTCGAGACTGACAGAGGTATTTTATTTTGCTGCTGAGAAAACTACAGGCCTTGTCATTCAGAGTGACTAAGGCACTTTTAAGCAGTTGTAAGCGGGTTAGCTGGTTTGCGAGAGCTCACGATAAGACTGCCGCTTAGCTTCGCGCACACACGCTTAGCTAAGCGCACAGAAGCACACTCCTGCTTACTACTGCTTAAAAGTGCTTACTCTCGCGCACACCCACACGATTTTCTTTTAAAGAAAAGAAAATGGGGAGATAGGAAAGTGGTGAAAAAGGGGGCACAAAGAGGGTAGGACAGTAGGAAAACAAGCTCGGGTTTTGCCGGAGAGATGTAGGAAAGGCCCATAGCTGCCCATTTCTTCGTCAGCAACAGCTGTGCATATGTTTGTAATTTGGTGTGAAATTTGAAACCTTCCACCCCTGAGAGAGGTGTGAGGACAACAATAATATTTGTTGTATAGCCAATTGTAATTGCCAGTTTACATGTCCAGCAGACATGTGTGCAAAATGGGCAGCTATGTATGGGGCATAATTTTTTTGTGGGTACAGAGTGCCCTTTTTTTTTTTTTTCAGATGAGAGTGGTATGTCAGGTACAGGAAGTCGGTACAGCTGGGGAGGTAGGTAGGGGAGGTTAACAGACAAGACAAACAAGATGCATACAGGGGTGGTGTATGACACATGTGGGGGGTTACACAATTGACGGGGATGGATGTTTGGATATCTCGAGCCCATGAGCCCACAGATGGCAACAGTGGAACTGAGATCCCCACCCATGGGCAGTTGCCACTGTTCCTTCACTGCCCAGGATGGGGCTGTGCTGGGGGCTGTGTAGGATGGGCAGCAGGCACACCCGTGAGTTGTGCCACCCGTGCCTCAAGCTGGTGTAGGGGCCAAAGCACAGCATGCTGGATCTACCTATGCACCACAGTCCGGACACTACAGAGGGTGAGTGGATGTTCTCCTCCGGCCATGCTTACAGAGGGGGGACGAGCCCCATCCCCTGCAGCGCTTCCACCCACAGGTGGCACAGGGCCACTGGAGGAGGGTCCGGTCTGGGCACTACTGCCAGGTGCACTCGCCAGCTGTGGTGGGAGAGGTGTGTCCGCTGGAATCCGCCTTTCCTGTCATCCTATGTTTTGCATTATTTAATGACAGTTTGGGTTGGTAATGTGCAATACCATTCACAATTAGTTGTAACAGCATGCATTAGTATTCCCATTAACCAAACACCCATAAATTCAAGCCGTTGAACAGCAAGCATAACACATGCATAATTTGAACAACAATACACGATCCAACAACATGCAGGGTTGAGTGATGGCAACAGGCCATCAGGTTTGGATGTATGAACAGGGCACATGCATCAATGTACATGCAAATATGTATGAACCAACAGGACAATTGTCCAGGGGAGTTAATTGTGAATACACATACCCATTTCACGTGGAATGGATTATTTGTGGTTATAGGGTAGGGTGAAGAAATATTTCATTAACAACTTCAGATACCTATACATATGCTGTACATTTCTACTAGCTGCAGATATATACACACTACAGGTCTGACTACAGTTTCCTATGTGTAAACTTATGCATGTTGGTGATAGGAATGTAACTGCTACATCAATATACATTTCATTTTTATTCATACACATTCATATCTGGCTCTGTTCAACTACATCATCCTGCTACATTTGCTTTATATGGCTCTAGACAACTGTGGATGTTTGGTATTTCATGCAACCATGCTATCTGCATATTGCAAACTGAGAGCAACATATCCAGATTTTGGGACACACATTCCAGTTTCAGTACTTTTTTCAACACATTTTGCTGTTTGGTTGTGCCTGTCACATTCATTTCATTCTGTACTGACTGCAGTATACTTTATTGAGGAGTTATTACTACTTTATTGGTGGATTCATACCTCTTTCTCACACTCTCTCACTTGTTTTATTTTTACAATTCAGGATGGTACTTAATTCTAGGCTTTATTGACATGTTTTACTTTTAGTTATAACAATCCTTTCCAACAGTCTCACTTGTGTCATGTTTCAGAATTTAAACGGGGATATATTTCACACATGTGTTTTACTCAGCTTGTGTAGCTGTACTTTTCAGCCTGCTGCAGGTTATGTACTATTATATTACAGGTGGAACATCTTTATTTCAGACTTGTTTCATTTTTATTTTTGTATTACAGGCTGCATCACACTTATGTAATCACACAGTACTAGCAGAATCTCTCTTACACTGTTACTTGCACTTTATATTAATAGGTGACTACACTGCACTCTTTTGCAAGCTGCCATACTTTTATTTTTTAACAGTTACAGGGAGAGAATTACTAACCTGCCTGGTGGTGTAACAGCACAAGCCTATCGGCATAGGCTCAATGATTCGCGGAACAAACACCTGCAGCTGCAATATAAATGAAGTAATATTGGAATAAACATCTCCATAATATCAGCTAGGTTAACTTTCTACATAAATAATTACATGTAACTTACTCAGTAGTGGGGCGTTGGGCATTTGCCGGGCCTCCTGGATCCAATAGTTCAGTTGGTCCTGCTTCTGTCTCTTCAGGTCCGCATGGTGGTGATGTACCTGTTCACCAGTCCTTGGTATTCCTGTGGCACTGGTGAGATCATGTGCCAACCAGTCCCACGCCTCAGCCCTATATGCTCCCCACCGGACCTGGCCCTGCATGAGTTGGGCCTCATGATCATGGACGAGGAGCCAAACCATGTATTTGGACTCCTCAATGCCCCACCTCTGTGCTCGGAAGCAACTACCCTCTCCTACACCTGCCATCCTGACTGCAAATCGGTTTCACAATCAGTTATGCTGTGTATTCCCGCCTATGGGGCTTATATATGCCGTTTTTCCCACACTTATCTGTGATTGGCCATTTTGGAAATGTATCAGCTTCACAAAACCTGCTTTGTCATGCTTCTCTTTCCATTCATTCCTATATATATGCTATTACTGCATTTCTAAGAGCAACTGTCATGGCTTAGTGGTTCAGTATTTTGACTATGGTACATGGTATCCTGAGTTCGAGCCTGACCATTGCTTTTTATATTTTATGACTGTCTACACAGGCTTGGAGGTGTGTCTGTGTAAAGGCAGTTTTGATACAGCTTGCTCAACATTGCCCGTCGGTTAGCTTGTTGGCGCGGTGCGCAGCTCCGCGCAAACGGGTCATGCTGGCTTACGTGCCGTTTGGCTGTCAGCACATATATTATGCTAAGCTCAGCTACGGGCACATAGTTTCAGTGTGTTATGACTCTCCTCAACCCCGGGCACTCATTTTACACCTGTTAAACCACTGCTCACCTACGGGCACTCATTTTACACCTGTTAAACCACTGCTCACCTACGGGCACTCATTTTACACCTGTTAAACCACTGCTCACCTATGGGCAGATATACTCAGCTTGTTAGAGTGTAGCTCAGCTATGGGCACTTCTGACATTTGTTTTTTTTTTATTTCACACATTTCTTCATAATACATGGCCCAATTCATTACATTTTACATAAAAATAATTTTATACATGTACATATATGTCAGGGAATTGTTTCATGCTTATTTCACTAAAAATAAAAATTGATGTTGTGGGGGCTCGAACCATGACTGCCTCCTCTTCAGCTGACGTCTCTACCTCTACGCTATTGCTTCTTGGCTTACTTTGCATATTTAGTTCTTATATGCTTTTCCACTGACTGCTAACTGTGGCTAAGCGATGGGCATGCCCGCGCAAATGAGCGCACTCACGGGCAAACATCTTTAAAACTTATAAAAAAAATATAACATGTTCATTTTTACATTTTATGTTAATAGTCTGTGGGGGCATGTGTTGTGTTGTGTTTATTGACATTTACACGGACTCTGTCATGGGGGTTTACTTTTGGGACTGTTACTCTTCTGGGGGCATGTCCGTTTGCAGGACTCGCCCTACGGACACGCCTCCTACTGTCTTACACGGACCGTGTTAGCCTTAGGTGTGAGTCAGCATGCCCTCATGCATATGCATGGCATGCTGACGTCACACCATTTAACTGCAGCCTCCGTGTAAGCCTTGTAACTCTTACATGGAGGCTTCGTGAATCCTACCCATAGAATATACACCCACTCAGCACATTAGACGGATTAACTATTATGTTGTACAAATAGAATCTGAAGCTATGTTAATTTTCTTTCAGTCAATAACTGGTTATTTACTGTATGATTCTCAAGGCATTTATGCTGCTGCCAAACCCACTCATTACATTATCATTTCCAATTAATTACTTACCTTCCTTGATAGTGGCAGCAAATGCACATTTTGAAACTTTCACAGAGCACTTTGAGCAATAGCCCAAACAATTAGTCATCATTGTTCTATTTCTAACCTTTGCAAAAAGGTGTTCTGCACCATTGCAAATTACACTCTTTATCTGTATCATAGAGCCCAGATTTTTAAACAAAAATAATGAAACATGATCAAGTGCGATTTGTGATGCTACTTAGTGCATCCATTTATTCCCTATGGTTCTTGGATGTACAGCAAACCACCAATTCTGCTCATCTATTGATGAGTCATTTTCATATACTTCTGCAATTTTGGTTTAAAAAACTACTTTGAATAAGCTGCTTCATCAAAGACATTGGAGTTTTGGTGAAAGGTTTATTTTTTGTTACAAAACACATGCCTGAATCAATGTACTCATGGCTTTTGTGGAATGAAACCTGAGAAAGGCATTCTCTGGGAAACCTGGATATGTT
>NC_056731.1:569635101-569637601 GCF_019279795.1 Protopterus annectens | reverse complement strand
TGCTGCTCCTGCTGATGACCGATGACAGAATCATCAGGATCAGCACACTGTGCCATGTCAGTGAGAATTACCATTGTTAGTTCTGCCCCTTGACAGCCAACACAGTAGACACGGTCACTGGTCACATTATGGCAGCTTTACCTTCCCACCATCACCACCAGAGGATGTGATCCCTGACTCCCCACAACTTCCTAAAATACATGAAAACAGCAATCCCCTCCCATGACCTTACCCCATATCATATTGTAGTTGTCAACTATCATGTAGTCCCTCCTACCACCTGTGTTTTCTATGTAATGGCCTGAAGATGTGGAACAGGTGCCACCTCATTGTCAGTGCAGTAATGTGTTATGGCCACCTTTGTCTTGGCTATGGTATTATTGCTGTGTGTTCCTCACTACATTCTCCACTCTACCATTCCATTGCTTATACACCTGGTATAGAAGGTTCTGACAAGAAGTTAGCCTGCTGCCCCAAACTGTTTGAGCAAAGTCACTTTGTGCAGCACTGTATGCACAAAAAAATCTTGGTGCAAGTTTTAGGACTCTAGGACTTTACCTCTCATGAACTACTTAGGGAACTGAGGTGTTCTCTGAGTAAGCAGAACACACTATCCATTATATTATGTATTTTAGCATGTGCTGTATAATAAGCTGGTGGTTGCAGATGGAGGTCAGCAATCATGCCATACTGTAAATCTGGAATCACTTACGATCACAACACACATATTATTTTATAAGGACACATCTGTGCTTGCAAGATATGTTATAAATCTCCTTATAACAACCCTGGGTATAGCTCAGATATGTGTCATATTTCAGAGTCATGGGAACTGCCTGGTTGATGCATGGATATGTTATAACTAATACTATATGCATTACAGAAGCCCTTCCTGTTGCAGTATTGCAGTACTGCAGTCCCTCTGGACATGATGGGGCCTTGATGGCAATGCTTGTGCAATCAATGGTTCTCAGGACCTCTGGGAAAAAGTCAATTCCATTAAATGTCCACATGCTGATGGTTCTCTCCCCTGCATTTCTATGGAACCAAATATGCTCCTCTGTATGCTGCAGCGGCATAATGCTGTGTAACCAATTCAGGATTCATGAGTCTGGCAAATGTGATATCCTTAATATTTCTCCACTAAATCACTAAATGTTCCTTGTAGCAAAGATGATTAAGGTTATACAAACCCTGGTATCCACATGGCATACCACACCCTTCTCCATTTTACTTGTGGCTGCATTGTTTTACAAGATCCCATACAGCCCTTCTGTCCACATGGAACCAGTCCACAATCTGAAGACCACTTAGCTTGTGATATGTCTAATGCTTTTGGTACTTGCTCCATTGATACAGTTAGTCACAATGTGCAGTAGTGTAGGTATTAGCTCTGACTGAAGCCATTGACATCTGCTGCCATTGCAAACATTGCTCCCTTTATGTATGTTGTAATTCTTGTTGTAAAAAATGAAAATTCACAGTGGCGCAGCATGCCTCTTTTAGGCATTTCTGAATCAGTCAAACATTTTGGATTTCACCATTTGCTTAATGATGTCTATGTATCTTTCCATGGAATTTTACTTTTCTGGTATGCACCAAAAATGGGCTTTAGCACAAGAGGTCTTTTCCAACCAACACACAAAAATATATACATACATACATACATACATACATACATACAAACATACACACATACATGTATCGTGTCTCATTGTGTTTGTTCCTAATTTCATTGTCATTATCCAAGCATTTTCATGGTCTACATACCATACTGTTTTGACCCTTGTACAATCTCCTTCTCTGTGTCTGTTATTTACTCACATCCTGCACTTTGCTGCCACCCAGTCTAATTTGCATAGCACAATGTACTAATGATTTATGAATCGCAGCTATGGTGATGATACATCAGCTATTAGGGAAATCATTTCTCAGAAGTGAAAGATTTTATTAGCTTACAATGGAACTGTTGCAGCATAATGTTGAGGAACTGAAAAAAGGATTAATAAAAATAAATAAAATAAAATATACTATGGTTAGAGGAAAACCCTTATTTGTTAATGAAATGTATTTCAATATAAAATATATTGCAGGTGTCATATTTGAATTATTCATAGATTCAGAGATATTCTAAGGTTGTTAATCGTATGACCATTTTTGACTTGCCAATACTCTCCTTTAGGCCAAACTTCATTGCTTTATCCAGGAGGTCCATACCGGTCAATCTGAGAGTAAATTTGTCAAAACCAATCCAGTTATCTAGGTTATGTTTGAAGGGATATAGTGAGTCAGTGAAGTATACATACTGAGTAAACCTCCTTGTGGACTTACAATAGGTGAGAGTGTCTTTTCCAAATTTGATCCTGTTATCTGGAATCAATTACCAAGAGAAATGTGCAAGAAAGCAAGGAAGGGCTTTGAAATATAGCTAAAAGACCACCTAATCAAAGCAAATAAATTAAATGAAAGTGCTTCCAAGATGATGACTAATACAACTCTT
>NC_056731.1:569607601-569630101 GCF_019279795.1 Protopterus annectens | reverse complement strand
CACCACAGTCACAGTAGTTAACCACCAAGCCATTACAGAAGTACAGAAGAATGAGGCATCAGCAAACAAGTCTGCACCATGGTAAAACCAAACTGAACCCGTGAAAGGAATCAGTATATAGACATATGTGCCTTAACCCATTACATAACATAAATATGTGAACTGTAGTAAAGCAGTAAGCTCAGAAGTCAGGTGTAATTGTAAAAGAGTGTTGAAGTCCCCAAAAAAAAACACAAGGACCCCATACAGTGTACGTACACATGAATCAAGGATACCAGGCATACATATAAGGTGTAATGAATAATAACTCAATGCCAAAAAGGAATTATAATGCAAACTCTAATGTAAGCAATGCTAAGCATTGCACAGGCCAGCTTAGGAGGTGTAAGCAATGTGTAGGCCAGCTAACTCAATGTGCCCAGTGTTATACCTCTTTAAACAATGCCAACCCTAGGTAAGCACATTTGCTCATAGCCTAGTCTTTTCAAAACCGGTCAATCATGGAAAAGTGCAGGAAATCAGACCTACTTAAACCCAAGAGGTGGGAATACATCTCATAACTGGTTGTAGCTTCTCCTTGCAGGCGCAATGGCAGTAAGGGGAGAATGTGTGCACTTTTGGGCGCAACACTGGTGCATCCAGGAGCCCAGAGTCATGGCAGGACTCCTTGTCAAAGACCATGAACAGAAACTACTTCAGGGCCAGTACCAGGGCTCCCAATATAAGCCAGAGGTCTGGGACCATCTCGCCCGTGACCTCACCAGTGCCACTGGCATACCCCAAACTGGTGAGCAGGTCAGGCATCACTATGCCAACCTGAAGCAGTGTAAAGGGGACCTCTTGGACCAGTGGATCAAAGCGGCTAGAGCGGCAGGGGATGTTCCAGTTGTGTGTAAGTGTCACCCCACTATGTGTCAAATAATTGCCAGCTCAGATATATCATGGATAGGTATGACTAAATAATCCTCTTATGTCCTCTACACCTGCAATGGAGCGGGCTGCAAACCAGGAGGCCCACGTCAGTCACCTGTCGAGGTTGCGACGTGAGGCAGGTCAGTAATACTCATGCATTTACTGTCATAGGAAATAAAACTAAAAGTAGTAGTAAATCAATTGCTTGTATAAAACCTGGATTGTTCAAGGCAAGTACTGCATACACTGGAGAATATGGCAGGAAGATCTCATATAGTATGTATATAAATAAAAGCGTAACAGCCTGACAATAAAGGTCTAACTGCTGGACTGCATGTGTGTACTCTGGTATCATATGGTAATATAGATTTGAAATCATGTAATAGTACTGTTGTATTAAGCACTGTTACCCACACCGTGCACCATAAATTGAATGTGTAGGAATGCCTGTATATGACTGGTGTAATCCCCAGTGGCCATTTAGCACAACTGAGTGACACATAGACAGAAAACAGGGAAAATGCAGACAACAAAACCCAAATCGCACATGCAACTGAGATGTGAACTGTTGCTTTGTTTAGCACACACAGCCATGGTTCAAATCCTGCCAGTGGTAGTAGTCTTCATACAGAATCATACCCACAACTGTATAGATATGTCCAGAATGTCCAGTAAAGTAGCCCATATCTGTTTCCTATCAACCTGTCCCCCCGGGAATTCAGTGGGATGACCCCAGACATATAGGCAGCAAACAGGAAATACAACTGATTGACACATCTATGAGAACAAAGCTGGCACACTAGCAACTCCCCTAAACCTTATGAGACTAAGAAGCCACCTATGTCCCATTTACACCACAACTTTTCAAGCTGTGGCCAGAGTGTGTACAGTAACAGAGTGAGATGTATGTGCATAATAGTAATGTGGAATCTGGTACTGTGTGTGGGAACATTCAGGTAGCGCTAACAAACATTTATCCCACAGGTCTGCCAGATACCAACACTGTGTCCAAAAATACAAGAATGATACCCTGTACTGGTACTGTTTACAATGGCATTGTATGGCATTGCGACTGATGCAATTGCTCTGAATAATGACATCACTGTCGCCCACACTATCCTACAAAATATTACTGTCTAGATCTGTATAAGACTGATGTAATACAAGGTCAGAATGCAAAAGCACAGGGGGATTAATAAGACAGAAAGCAGATAGGAGATATACAGCAATAATCTATATAGTAGACACAACTGTGATGGACAGTGTTTAAGTTGTAGCAGATACAGACATGGTATGAGTCCTGGGAGTGGATGTAGGCTGCATACAGAATCATACCCCACAACTGTACAAGATGAGGCCAGAATGTCCAGTATTTGGGCCCATATCTGCTGCCTGTCTCCCTGTCCCCTTGGTAAGTAAGTGGGATGATCCAAGATGTTTAGCCAGCAAACAGGGAATACAAGTCATTGTCAAACATCTATGAGAACAAACCTATCACTGTAGCAACCCCCAAAACTGTTAGGAGAGTTATATTTCAAGTATGTCCTATCTACACTCTCATGTTGTCAAGCTGTGACCAGAGTGTGTACAGTAACATAGTGAGATGTATGTGCATAATACTAATGTGTAATCTGGAAGTTTGTGTGGCAACAGTCAAGTAGTGCTAACAAACATTGCTCCCACAGGTACATGGGATATGAACACTGTGCTGAGAAATAAAGACCATTATAACCTGTACTGGTACTGTTCACTCTGGTATTGTAGGGAATTGTGAGTGCTGTAGTTTCTCTGAATATTAAAGTATCACTGATCACTGTCACCTACACTGTGCTACATAATATAACTCTGTAGGAAAGCATGTATATGTGTGTGTCAGGTCACTAAAGGTGGAAGAGGGCAATATTCTAGATATGTCCCAGCACACCAGCATGTGGTCAACACATGGCCAGAGTCTGCACAGAAAGAGTTGGATAGCTATGTGCACAACATCAACACGGAATCTCAGAGTATGTGTAGAAACAGTTAGTGTTAACAAACATTCCTTCCACAGGTATACCAGGTAAGAGGTATATACTGCAGGTAAAACCAGTTCATGTGTAATGATGATGACAGCCATATCACTGTCCAAGCTAAGGCTATAGGGTAGTGTAGTAAGACTTGTAAGGCACAGATAACAGCACTGACTAGGAAAGTAATATGGACTACAGGAATATACTGGTTGTTAATTGACATCCCCCCACCATATCCCCAATAAGAAACAACATACCCACCCCAACTGGTATGTAATGACACCTATGTTCTGATAATGTCCAATTGTTTGATAAATATTTTATTGTTCCCATGCATGTGCTATATTGAATTATTCCAACATTGGTGGCATGGTGCCATCAATGTACCTGCATGCTGTTCTTGTTACCTCTGTGGTCCCATATATGAATGTGTTTTGTTTGCTATGCAACTGCTCCGTATCTGGTGTCTGGGTTAATGGGAATATCTATGCATGCTGTTATACCTAACCCTGGAATGTGTTGACTATCACTAACCCACATATGATGACAAAATCTAAACATTATAGCATGCTTGGGAAGGCCGGTCCCAGTGGACCCACCTGTCCCACCTCACCTGGCCATGACACCGGGAATCAGCATGTCTGGGGCCCAACCAGGGACCTCCCTTTCCATTGGTCCTGCACAACCTTTGGGTGGAACCGCCTCAGGAGATGCCCCCCCCCCCGGGAGCGGGCATGGACAGGCACCTGTCACCCGTCGCCAGGTTGGGGTCATGGTGCATAGAGAGCTCAACCAGCAGCTTGGTGATCTTCTACGCCAGCTGGAGGGCCATATGTCACAACTAGAGTGTCAGTCTAGCTCTGCGACAACCCCCAGCACAGCCACCATCGGGGCTGTGAAGGTGCATTGGTGACTGCCTGTAGGTGGGGACCTCAGTCCCACTGTTTCCACTAAGAGGCCCACAAGCTTCCAATTTCCCAACACCCCTACCCATCAAGGTGTTTACCCCCCCCCACATGTGCCATATACCACCCCTGTATGCATTGTGTTTGTCTTGTCTATTAACCTACCCAACCTACCACCCCAAATATACCTACTATCCCTCCCCAACATCCCACTCTTACCTGAAAAAAAAGGGCAATTTGTTCCCACATAAACGTCATGCCCCATACATGGCTGTCCATTTTGCACATGTGTAATCCAGTCTAATTGGCATCACAACTTATTATTATTGTCCTCACCCCCTTTCAGTGGTTTGAGTGTCAAAATCTACCTCCAAATTCAGTGTATATGCACAGCTGTTGCTGCAGAAGAAATGGGCAGCTATGGACCTTACCTACACCCTTCCTGTACATCCTTGGCTAGTTTTCCTACTGTCTTTCCCTCTTTGTGGCCCTTTTTTCACCACTTTCCTATCGACCCCTTTTTCTTTTAAAGAATTTAGCGCGGGGGGTAAGCGGGAGTAAGCACTTTTAAGCAGCAGTAGGTGGGTTTAAGCCTGTTTGTGTGGAGGTAAGCAATGCCTACACTGGTTAAACAATTTAGAAGCTAACTGAGTATAAGAAACTGTAACTGGAGGTTAGCATAGCTTACCCTCGTGCAAACCCACGCAAAACCGCTTGTAACTGCGCAAAAGTACCTTAATCACCCTGTATCCAACGGTCCTTGTTCTACCCAGCAACAAATAAAACAGCCTCTACGAGGCTCAAACCCTGGACTCTGCACACCATAGACAAAAGCGATTTACCACTAAGCCATGTCAGATACACATAGCTCTGATGTATTCACAGACATATCATCCAGCGCAGTCCTTCAACAGTGCAGAGAATGTATTCAAGCATGTAGATGTATGTGTGTGTAAATATATTAATATCTAAACAGATACAACATATCTATATATAAAATGCAAGTTTGGTTGGAGCTTTGCTCTTTGAAGCACTTTGTGTCTCTTTTGCATATCTATATATAAATATATATATATATATATATATATATATATATATATATATATATATATGTGTATATACATATATTCATGCAAGTGCCTACATCTATAGATATATATGTCAACATCTATATGTCTAAATATATACAGCAAGTTATATATATGTAAGCATATATATATATATATATATATATATATATATATATATGTGTGTGTGTGTGTGTGTGTGTGTGTGTGTAGGTATATACATAGTTATATTTATGTAAGCAGACATATATATCTATATATACATCTGTAGATAACAATGGGAAAATAACTAAAACATATGTCTACATCCACCGTTAATGGGGTTGAGAGGCCCCAAACAATATAGATCTTGTACGAATAGGTATGCCCCCCCCAACAGCTAAACACATCCACCCTTCAATACACTACCAAGTGTTGGGCTGGTATCAGTAACATATCATGCAGTACAGTCTGGCTCCCATAGGAAATGTACAATGTGGAAGCTATCAACATCCCTAGGATACATATACACAGACACATATATGCAGATACAGATATATATATATATATATATATATATATATATATATATATATATATGTGTGTGTGTGTGTGTGTGTGTGTGACTACACATACACACTCAGAGATATGTACAGTTAGTTACATATGTAGCAGGTGCAAACAATATGGAACAGCCACTATGCCTACAGTTAACACCTTAACAACTGGACACTGTATGAGCCACCAATACAAATCACAATCGTTGCCTGCAACATATACCCACAGAGAGGTCATAGGATATAACATCAGACACAGGTTTGCATAAATGGAAAACGTTTATTTGTGTACTATTACAGTTGTATATGCCATGTCATACAGCTGTTCAGACACTGACATCCATATAAACATAGTCATGCATCTGTGAAACAGTTATACTAATACAGTAGTCTGGAAAGGTTTACAAATGTTGCTGTGCAGGCCGAGGCCTTCAAATAGTACAATAGTAAAGACAGACTGGGCCACAGGATACAAAACAATCAACAGTAAGTAATGTAGATGTATAGTTCAGCAGCCTCTGTCTACACTCTGTACATAATCCCTAGGGGATAAAGACCTCAGCTGACACAATGGGATGTATCTGTTACATAGCGAGGCATAACTGACACCATCACCGGTAGCAGTACATCTGGCAAGTATCTGGACATGACATCTCACTGGGTACGTACACTAAGCTGCTAGGCATGTAACAAAGCACTGTGAAGGCTTCAGGCAGACTGGCTCAACACTGGCCTACATTTCCTATTGGGGAATGCACATGTACCTGCATATATAGCAGGCTCTACAGACATGTCACAGCACAGAGTACAATACATCAGTATGAAAGTTTATAACCACAGTCAATGTGAACACAGCCATAGCCACATATGGTACGCTTGCGTTATATTACAATATATGGACTATTTGTTCAACACCATCCTCATATGTAGCACTCACACACTAACCCTACATATACTGAGCTGCTACACAGTGTGGTCTGATGCCTGTCTGTGGTATGGGACATGTGTGTGCTTGGCCCTACAAACATGCAAGCTGATAGGATAACATACAGTGGAGCAGCATGTAACATCAGATAGAATGGGACCAAGAACAATGACATCTTCCACAGTCTGTACACAGGCCAATGTACATATTATCAATACACACACTGTCGAAATTCACCTTACATACACAGACCTCAGTACTGTACACACAACTACAGAATGTCCAGGTGATGTCATCAGATATAACCCCTACTATACATAACATGTGTAGCAGTCTGATATCTCACTGGCTTCTTAACAGTGATGATGTCACTGATTATGGTGTACAGCACATATGCACCTCTTACTGTATGACATATGTACAAAGGTTGACAGAGTTGTGGCTGGAGGCACATACACAGGGCCAATATTGACATGTTGCTGTGATAACCTCATACATTTACTGTTGTAACAAGGTTTGTTGCAACATATATCCTATGAGGGATATAAAGTCAGTAACTCTCATGGCTGTCACCATCTACAGACTGCAATCCTCACACTACCTTCTGCAGTCCACAGATAGGTACTCTGTGGGTAGCACATGAAACAAAAGGCACCACACACTGTGCAGTCTGCAGATGACCCTACAGATGGGGTTCTCTCATAAACATGGCACTGACATGGCAGTTATTAAAACATGTAGGACAGCCATATCCACACATACCTTGATAAACCAACATTACTCCAAATGCAGTATAGCAGTGCTTACAGTCTGTAGTCAGGTCAGGTGCATCCCCCTCCTGTGTGTTGCCCTGTTTCCACAGTGTATGTTGTTATAGGTAAATCCCCAGCCCATCCAACATGCTGTTTGCCAAACAACAGCTCGAGTTCCTGCTCACATTGAATGAAAAAGCCCAACACCAACATGATGTTCCTAGATACTGGAGTGTGTTTCCATGCAATTGGCAATGGGAATGTTACCACAGTTGTTCTACATGCAATCAGCTAGAGGAGGGCTGCAATTCATGCAGTGGCCATCAGCTGATCATGAGCATCAATTAAAATACACATGCTGCTACATAAGCAAAGCAGGTGTAGGTCTCCACATCCAACAGAGAGGAAGTGAAAGAGGCAGACAGAGGCAAAGTAAAGTCAGGGAAGAATGGGAGAGTAAAACATAAGCATGTTTGTGTCACACACCTATCAGCACAGGGTATCAAACTCTTGACAACTACGTTGTGCTATCACATTTCTATGCAGTTATCAGATGCGCCACATAGGTTACATGTTGAGGAGCCTTCAAAACGTATATGTGATGGTGGGTGGCATCTGCAACAGGGATATGGTAGCTCTACGGTAGGCATAGTACACATGCCTGTCCACATGAACAGGTGCCAGTATCAACACAGCCACACTCTCACAGGGATGCGCACACATTGACACACATGGCAGGGCCAGGAATACAACTCATCACCAGTGAGATTGCCACAACACATTACTGTGCAGGTATCACATGCACCACAGGGGTCATACAGATGTTATATGGGCAAAGAGTATGTGGAGGTATCTGCCATTGGACAGCATGCTTCAGTATGCCAATGGGGGTTGTAGTGAGTGAGAATGTGATCATATGTATCACACAACACACACACAGACACACAGGCACACACACACACACACACACACACACACACGCACGCACGCACACACACACACACACACACACACACACACACACACACACACACACACACACACACACACACACACACACACACACACACACACACACACAGGGCACCAGTACTGCCATGCATGGGTGCATTGTTTCACAGGTGTGTAGTGGTCAACTATAAAAGACAGCTATATAAGGCTAGCTGATGGGTATACCTTGGCATCAGCCCACATGACAATGGTCTGCATTGTGGCTCAGAGGTGTACTTTTTGGATTTGCCCATACTGATGGGTATTGCATTTACCATCCAGTCACCTGGGTGACTATTGTATGTGGCCAATGCTATGCATTGCTTGCCATGAATGTGTTCCTTAGTCCAACACATGGACGGTGTCTGGGATGTGCACACCTCCTACATGCATGTACAGTGACATGTGGAACTGTACCTGGGGTGTCTGGCCCATGTTGTGTACACAGATTATCATCAGATGTACCAGTCCTGGCCTCATGTGGTGGGAACTAGTAATGGACAACAAGTTTACCCTGTACCTACATTGATGGCTTGATACCGGCATTCCCTGGTGTCAATGGCATCTGTCCATGCATGGCATGTTTTCAGGCACGGTATGTCCTTTGTGGTCACATTTGATGGCACCACAGATGTTGCAGGTGTCCAGTGGGGAACATGGGGAAGGTGCACTTTTGACATGTACATTCCTGACAGATGGACAGGGTGCCATGCCCTCTGTAGCCCACTGCAATCATACCATGGTTACTATCAGTGGGCAATATGCAGGGTACTACCAACATAGCGGCTGTTGCCTAGGCAAGTGTGTGTGTGTGTGTGTGTGTGTGTGTGTGTGTGTGTGTGTGTGTGTGTGTGTGTGTGTGTATGAGACATGGGTTGAGAGTGTTCTAATGGTAATACTAGGGTTGCTAACTTTGGTTTGCCTGGCCTTGATGTCACATGTAGGGGTATGGATTTGCACCCCAGCCTCTCGGCTATTTCACATCTGTTATCCCTGTATGGTGGACATTGTGATATATTCTAGGGCCACCCTATAAGAAATCGTCAAATCCCGCTCCACATTGAGCCCAGTTGTTACACACTCACAAC
Source organism: Protopterus annectens (assembly GCF_019279795.1). Taxonomy (NCBI): domain Eukaryota; kingdom Metazoa; phylum Chordata; order Ceratodontiformes; family Protopteridae; genus Protopterus; species Protopterus annectens. The sequence goes on along the minus strand of NC_056731.1, from coordinate 569,620,917 downwards.
CACCTAAACACAGGATATGAGTAACAAGCACAGACACACGCACACACGCACACACGCACACACGCACACACACACACACACACACACACACACACACACACACACACACACACACCTGTCATGTCTGGAATTAGAACTCCTACCTAACTATTTTATTACACTACAGCACTACGCAGTTATAGGTCGCGCCATGGAGATTACTGGAGTACTCCTTTCCCAAAGGTGTATTTCACACTGAATGACATCAACAGATTTGCCAAAGTAGGGCATTTGAACTGTAGTGAGTGTGGCCAGGCTAAAATGCATTGCTCCCTACACAGACACTGAAACACACACAAAACATCCGCAACGAACATGTGTGGGAATAGAACCCCTACCAGAGTTCTGTATCACACTACAGCATGGCGCTGTTATATGATGCACCATGGGGATTACTGGAGTACTCCTTCCCCAAAAGTGTATTTCAAAATGGATGACATCATCAGGATTGCCAAAGTAGGGCATTTGAAGTGTAGTGAATGTGGCTAGCCTAAAATGCATTGCTCCCTACACAGACATTGAAACACACGTAAAACATTCACAACCAACATGTGTGGGAATATAACCCCTACCAGAGCTCTATATCACACTTCACACTACAGCATGACACTGTTATAGGATGCACTGCAAGGATTACTAGAGAATTCCTTCCCCAAAGTGGTATTTCATAATGAATTACATCAGAAGGATTGCCAAAGTAGGGCATTTGAAGTGTAATGAGTATGGATAGGCTAAATTCCATTGCTCCCTACACAGACATTGAAACACACACAAAACATTCACAACCAACATGTGTGGGAATAGAACCCCTACCAGAGTTCTATATCACACTACAGCATGACGTTGTTATAGGACACACCACAGAGATTACTGGAGTACTCCTTCCCCAAAGGGGTATTTCACAATGAATGACTTCAGCAGGATTGACAAAGTAGGGCATTTGAAGTGTAGTGAGTGTAGCTAGGCTAAATTGCATTGCTCCCTACACAGACATTGAAACACACAAAACATCCACAACCAACATGTGTGCGAATAGAACCCCTACCAGAGTTCTATATCACACTACAGCATGACACTGTTATAGGACATACCACAGGAATTATTGGAGTACTCCTTCCCCAAAGGTGTAATTCACAATGAAAGACATCAGCAGATTGCCAAAGTAGGGCATTTGAAGTGTAGTGAGTGCAGCTAGGCTAAAATGCATTGCTCCCTACACAGACAGACACACACACACACACACACACACACACACACACACACACACACACACACACACACACACACACACACACACACACACAGTTGCCATGTCTGGGTTTAGAACTCCTACCTAACTAATTCATCACACTATAGTGGTACACAGTTATAGGACACACGACAGAGATTACTGGGCTACAGCTTTCCAAAAGGTGTATTTCACAGTGTATGAAATCAGCAGCCTTGACAAAGTAGGGCAATTTCATTGTACTGAGTGTGACTAGCCCAAAAAACATTGCTTTCTACACAGACAGTGACACACACACAAACACACACAGTTGCCATGTCTGGGATTAGAACTCCTACCTAACTAGTTTGTCACACTACAGCAGTATGCAGTTATAGGATGCTCCACAGAGATTACTGGGTCACAGCTTTCTGAAATGTGTATTTCACAGTATGACATCAGCAGCCATGACAAAGTAGGATATTTGAATTGTACTGAGTGTGACTTGCCTAAAAAGCATTGCTCTCTACACAGACCATGACACACACACACACACGCACACACACACACACACACACACACACACACACACACACACACACACACACACACACACACACACACAAACACAGTTGCCATGGCTGGGATTAGAACTCCTACATAACTAGTTTATTACACTACAGCAGTACACTGTTATAGGATGCAGCACAGAGATTACTATGCTACAGATTTCTGAAAGGTGTATTTCACAGTGTATGACATCAGCAGCCTTGACAAAGTAGGGCATTTGAATTGTTGTGAGTGTGACTAGCCTAAAAAGCATTGATCTCTACACAGATGGTGACACACACACACACACACACACACACACACACACACACACACACACACACACACACACACACACACACACACACAAACACACACACAGTTGCCATGTCTGGGATTAGAACTCTTACCTAACTAGTTTATCACACTACAGCAGTATGCAGTTATAGGAAGTGTCAATGAGATTACTGGCCTACACCTTTCACAATGGTGTATTTCAAAGTGGATGACCTCAGCAGGCTTGTCATAGTATGGCTATGGGGAGGGCAGTGTGTGTGTGCATGGGCCATAACCCATTCATCTAGAGGTTGAAACACAACATGTGGGTACACGCAGGGTTATTTTCCACAGGTACATGTATATAGCTGCTAGATGACTACTTCCTTCTTTAGTCATGTTGCACAGCTAGCACTTGCACCACACAGTCCATAATGCTGACAGATACCAGTGGCTAAGGTCTACAGTGAGTGACATCCAAACCTCATGTGGTTGTAGCCATTCACTGTGTGTTGGGTGGGACAGGCCTCATAATGGATGGCCCCTTGTTACAGTCACTCTCTTCCACACATCTGTGTACATCTACTTTTGGCTTATTGTAGTGTGTTGTCCTTGGGTATATGCCTGTATTCCTATCCAGTGTGTATGCAAAGCATGAGTGCTGCATACTGAGGAGTGTCTACATTAACATCTGCAACTGCCAGATATGTCTGGTCCACTATTGTTTCCAGACATGACCTTCATTTATATATAAGTGTGTGAGCATGCCCAGTATGACCTTTTGGTATGTTGTTGGCTGACATTGCCTTCATTTCTCTAAGTATGTGAGCATGCCCAGTATTCCTTTATATATTGAATGAGTGGATCAATTCCAGGTAGTTTATACTGCAGTGCTGACCTTTGTGTTGTACACCTACAGGTAGCATACTGTTTCTGAGGTTATCTGTCGATCATTTGGCAATATTGGGGCAAACTGTGCAGGGGATAGTGTGTACTGTAGCTGATTGCATCTGTGCTGCTTCAGCTGCATGGTAATGCTGTTAGCAGAGATAGTCAGACATGTGTACTGTTATGCACAGTGATGTTTTCTGTCCTCACATACTGTCAGGTGGGCATTCTTGCTTATAGTGATGACTTGGGGGACAAGGGTGACTGCAGCTGTGTCCGGTATTGTGGGCAGACACCTACGTATTGCCATTCTGGAGGGGGTGCTGCAGACACTTGCTGCTGGGTTTGTATATCCAGTTCAGCACCTTGGCACAGTGCTGGCAGAGGATACCATACTTGTCCGCCCATCAACATGGCAGTATAGCCTTATCTTGCTGTGGCAATGCCTCACAGCTGTACAAATTTGCACAGGTTAGCAAGAGGCAGGGGCCATAGGTCAGGACATTTACCCTATTGTGGTGTACAGGCAGGTGTGTAGCCACCCATCAACAATTTGCTGTAGGAGGTCCATGTCCACCCTATAGCGCTTCACTATCTCCAGCTCATGTAGCCCCTGGTAGGTTATCCTGGGTCTGTACACACTTCTCTGTCTCCTCACTATGGAGTGATCAGCAGTATTCACATCCTCACCACCCTCAGCCTCTTGCGCATGTTATTCTATGTTGCCTGCTGCAGCCCTTATAATTTTGTAGTTTTGTTTGTTAAAAGTTCCCTGCTTGTATACACCAGTAGTGTAGTGTATGGGAAAAAACAGAGGGGATGGTGTTTGCATAGTTTATAGTAGTGTTCTGGGCTGGGCTGGTCTGCTGCCTGTGTAATTGGCTGATTCTGATACATTTCACCTGCCAGCTTTGCTAGTTCTCCTTGATTACCTTCCTACTGCTGTTTTCCCTTCCCATTGCCTTCCTGTTTAAGCCCGAGTGTGCACAGAGCTGCTATTTCCCAGTTTAACTTTTTGTTTTCTTTAAACCCCAGTGTCTGGTATGCACACCTGCTTAGGCAATGTAAAGAGTGCTAGGCAGACTCAGACACACCCCCTTGCTTAGCTGTGCTTAGCTAGGAGCAAACCTGAGCCACAGGGCTCCAATCTGCTTACAATATGCCTGACACCCCCCCATGATGTCAGCTAACTCCTAGGCTTGCACCAAGCTATTCCTACTCTTACACTGTTGGGATCTGACTAGCATGCTGGGGAAAACTGGGATTCACTATCATTCCCCTCATTTGCATAGGATTCCCTGCTAATGCATAGTTACATGTCTCACACTGAGCGTCCCCCCTTAGCAACCACTACTCACTGGCGATGTTGTCTTCTGCCTGCCATTGACTTTCATGGCAGAATAGTAATTTTTGTTAGAATGCTTATTTTAGGTTTATTTTATTATTCCTCCCTCCGATCCAGTTTGTGCGCCGCTGCCCTAGCCGAGATCGGCTAAAAAAATAAAAATTGATCTTTTTTTCATTTTGTAAGCTATTTGCATTTCCAATGCCCTTCTACTTGGCCACTGACATGCTTCCTGACTGATATGCCGCCTTTATTCGGAGCTATCATAGCTCCATTTTGGATTTTACAGAAATGTACTCGGTTACTAACCGAGTACATTTCTGCAGATTACACTAGTCCTACACGGCCGGTTTCAAGCTTCTTGGATCGCAATTTCACCTCATTTGCATGGATTTCTCCTGCAAATGGGGTGATTTGCATACAGTGGCTTAGTCCATGCAAGACTAGTGCAGGTGTGCTCATGCACGACCCTGCAAGCTTTCCTGGATCGCATGGGCAGACATATTGCCTGCTAAAGCTCCTGCACTAATCCTGCATGCCGTGAAAGGCATGCAGAATCTGGGGGACTATCAATGTTGTTGGAAATCAAGAATGTTTGCATTTACTCATACATACATATCCACTTTCCTGAGGTTCTGATGTGCTTTGATGGTAGATGGTGGGAAATGGTGAAAATTGCATGTTGCTGCTTGAGCTTTGGTGGTAGTATAAATGTTCAAGATGAAGAAGGCATATTAACCTGAATAAAAAAGTGATTTCATTTAATTTTAAAGATAATATTATTTATAGTGGATAATAGATTAGTTAACATATCAACATAATATAAAATAAAAAATATATTTAATTGATGGAAAACATATGTCATAAAGTATGTTATAAAGTAACAGTAGTCATAATATGTTAAAACATAACTCAAGTTATTATATGTTAAAGATTTAAATGTTATATTTATACTAACCAATTTAATAATTAAATAAAATAAAAATATTAATAAAAAATATATTTACAATGAAAAATGAACAGTGTTATTATTGAATAATTGATTAATTAATAACTTAATGATAAAGTATTTAAAAGAATATATTTGGGGTCAAATAGTCTGGGGATCAAATAGTCCGGGGTTGAACTGTCCACTAAATAAATCACATATACAATACATATACATTTATACATGAAATTGTATAGAAATGCATTGGGGCGAACAGTCCGGTGTCTAACTGTCCAGGGTTGAATAGTCCTGCTTCCCACAAGCATGCACACACACACACACACACACACACACACACACACACACACACACACACACACACACACACACACACACACACACACACACACACACACACACACACTGCAAAGAATACATTATCACATTGCCAGTTTGAGTGTCAGTGGCTCAACAGGTAGCTCACTTGCCTTTAGTGTTTTCAGATCAGAAGGTTGTGGATTCTAATCCCATGCTAGGTACTTGGATTGTAGTGCAGCATAAGTGGGGTACTACACTCCTAAGTGTGCAATCCTTCAGATGAGATGTAAAACCATGGTCCCGTCTGTTTGAGTTGGTGTAGTTCAGGTGGATGTAAAAGATTCCATGGCACTTATTAAAACTGAGTGGGGAGAAATGCCTGACCAAATTTCCCTAGTCAGTATGAATACAACCGTCTGTCTCCAGCAAAAAGAATACACTGGCCTAGTGGGATTTATGTGGCCGACAACCAGTAAATAAACCTGGTTGATTTGGGAATGGGCAACTGTTCCACATTTGCTTTGGCAAGTAAGCATAGACTATTTTTCTGAGAAGAGTCAAACTGAAATGTCTATGTGATGTCCCTACTTTTGACCTGCAATCAAGGAGCCTGAATCCTAACCACTAATACAGGAGAGAGACATTCACGTTGAACAAAAATGGATACACCCAGTATTTCCAGATGCAGCTCTCTGCATTAAGCACAATTTCCCTTAAGAGCACACAAGGAACACACTCAGTGTGAGGTCTGGATTTCTCTATCTGTCTCCCTCCAGGTCCCCAGTAAGACTCCCCACTGGCACAGCTATACAGCTGAGACCAAGTCAAATTCTCCAGCACTGTCTGTGTGAAACCAGTTCTTTGTGTCCCAGATCTGAGCAGCTGACACACATACTCTTCGCAATTTGATTTTCACAAACACACACACACACACACACACACACACACACACACACACACACACACACACACCTGAGAAAGGCTGGTACAGATTTACCAGCTATGCCCCATTCTGTAGTTACACCACCACCAGACACTCCAAAGTCAGCTACTCTAAGGCTCTTGCAAGGGTATCCAATTATACTGAGTGAAACTAGTATTAGTATAAATGGTAATTTGACCTCAAAACAGATATGAGGGCAGTTGTAGTGTGGATCTGTAGGAAATGATGAGGACAATATTTACCACTAGTGACCTCAGCAGCATTGTTTTTTCCTTCTCACTCTACTTTATGTCATTGTCATTACACAATCCATTGAGCACACTTATGATCTCCATTATGGTATGGGTAGTAATCAGTTGCCCATGGATTACTGACCAGCAGATTTGTCAATTAATGCCAAGTGTTCCAGCCATATTAAGGATGTTTCCTGAGTCATAGTGGCACATGACCATCCCTGTGTCTATTTCCTATGGTGGATATATACACTCATGTATAATACATCTTTCAGCTGTTGTGTGCTCTGGGTACACAGGTAGACCCCACAATGGAATCTCAGGTAGAAGCTGTCCATCACGCCATGGTGACACTGTTTGCTCAGCTTGTACCTCTGCAGGGACCCCTGTTATAATGGATGTAGGTGACACCCTTCCTGTAGTGTTTCAAAGAGTGTCACTGTGTCACTTGGCTCTGCATCCTGTCATTATTATCTGGCCATAGGTGCCCTGCTGACATCTTCCCTATGATGTCCTGTTGTGCTAGTCCCACCACAAGTGGAATCTAAGATAACAGTAACACACATGATACCATTGTCTGACCACATGTACTATAAGCATTTCTTTCCAGTACTATAATATTCATGTATCTTTACTGTTTTATATGTATAGCTGAGGGTGAGTATACTTTGCATACTTTGTTTTGCAGTTGCAGAGTGTCATGAAATAACATTATGGGATACTGCATAAGGGAAATAATTCTCTTGGCAGCAGGGTGCTTATGACAACTGTGCCACTCCACTGTGCATTTGCAGTTGTGCTGTTGACATATGAATGTAATTCTTTTTCCCATGGTGTGGCCCTTTTGCCGAACTGATTATGGATCAGGAGGTAAGGCTATGTTCCCCTTAGTTTGTTCTGGCCCAAGCCACGGATGCTGAGTTGACTGTGGCTGCAAGCACTGCATCTCAGAAGATGGCTGGGTTGGGGCTTCCTTCCTGGAGCGGACATGGATGGCTCATTGGTGCTGTCCTAGGCTGCTTCACAGGGGAAGGGGTGAAGGCTTCTGTGTGTGTGTGTGTGTGTGTGTGTGTGTGTGTGTGTGTGTGTGTGTGTGTGTGTGTGTGTGTGTGTGTGTGTGTGTGTCTCTCTCTCTCTCTCTCTCTCTGTCAGTTTCAGAGGCTGGTAGCAACTGAGGTGTAAGAGCTACTGAATGCCCTCCTAAACAACAAGGAGTACCTTCTGGCATGCATTGTGGAGTCAGGCAACTGGCAGGCCCTGCCCACTGGGCCACATGAGGAGCAACATGCCCATAGCATTGGCCACACAAGTGACAGATGCCTAGATCTGTTATTATCTGGGTTGTCCTACTATCTGTTCATGTCAGAACCTTATCCTAGCCCCATCCTGCTATTTTCCCTCCCTTATGTATAATTCCCTATTCTCGTTTGTTGTCCAACCTTCCCCATTGCCATTTGTCCATCCTCTGTATGTTTCAGTCCATCCATGGTCCTGCCAATCCTTTCTGTATCCACTACCCATGCATTTATCTGTATTTTATGGCTGTCTGTCTGCTCTTGTTACTTGTTCTTCTTCCAGTATCCCATTCACAACCTTTACTCAATAAGTTCCCGACTTACCTTTGTTTTCTATATATGAAAAGTGACTCTTTCATTCAAAAAATATTACACTTTCTTCCCCTCCTGCATTCATAATTCATGGTTACCCTTGTATTTTTCCCTCTGCTTGCTTTTCTTCCTTTTTCTACTCTCCTGTGCATTCCATTTCCTCACCATTTATATGGTGAACAGTGTTAGCATTGGATTTGCACACCAATAGTTGCCTGTGTAATGGCTACTATGCCACCTCTTAACTACTGCTTCCACTGCTCAATTGATCTCTCTCTCTCTCTCTCTGTTTCTCTCACATACACATAAACACACTTCTGTTTTCATGGACGCAAGCATACATACATTCACTCATGCAGGCAGTAACGTAAGCACACACACTTTTTTCTTTCTTTTCTTTTTTTTAATGTTTTAATTTTCACACTTCCTAAACAGCAAAATGCTGCTTAGCGAGTATAAAATAATGACTAGATCAATCTTACTCACTGCATGCATGCACTCACACACAGACACTCTCTTTTCGATTAATGTTTTTTTTAAATTTACACTCACAAAACAGCAAAAATGCTGGTTAGTAAGTATAAAATAATGGCTTAATCAACCTCATTCTTACTTTCATACATACATGCACATGCACACACACACACACGCACACACACACACACACACACACACACACACACACACACACACACACACACACACACACACACACTTTTCTAGTTTTTTTTTCCTTTTTTTAATTTTATACTTACTAAACAGCAAAAGCAATGTTTTCTAGTTTTTTCTTTTTTTAATTTTATACTCACTAAACAGCAAAAGCAATGTTTAATGAGTGTAAAATAAGGAGCGCCATTAGCTTTCTTACATTCAAACTCCACAGAATCAGACACATTTTTCAGTGAGCATCACCTGTACATTAATACCCTGTTGGAGAACGTTCGTTCCCCAACAAGAGTAATGATGTATGGGTTACCCATTCTCTAAAATCCAATAATTGTTATAATAAAGGGTTGTCTTTATTGTCACAGTTACACAATTTACAGTGTTGGTGTTCTCATCAGACATGTAATAATCTCAGATCTCATAACACTGTTTAATCCCTGTCATAATACAGCCACCTGACTTTTTTTGTTAGAATGTCTGTTACAGTAAAAATATTTATACCTTAAAACAACTGGTTTCCAGTCATTGCTCTTTAACCATGTTTCACAAACAATAACATCAATGTTGTGGGAATTAGGCAGATTTTCAAATAAAAATAATTTATTATTAATGCTGCTAGCATTAACAATTAGCAAAGATATATCAAATGTCACTGTCTCTGAATTGTTAAATTTCGAACTTGGCAACAATCAAATATTGCAATATATCTGCTGCAAAAATGTTCTCTTGTCTATTGACAAGTACATGCCATCATGTCTAAATACATATGTGTCTCATATTAGGCTTAGATGTTCTACATACTTCTAGTTTTTAAAATGGGCCATTTGTCCATGTATTTATAAAAAATATTTTCATTCACACTGATCTGACTCTCCTTTCTATATGAGTGTTATGAAAAATACATCCTATTCTATCTAAGAGGGCTGTAAGTTCTCTACTAACCTTTCCAAAGTCTTTGAAGATGAGATCATTTGTATCAACATGAATAAAACATTTCCATGCTACTCAAATCCTGTATAATTGCTCTTGGTAATCAACAATATTCAGTGTTAATTATCCTCTCTGCAGATGTAAGTATCCGTTCCTCCAGTAATTGAATCTCCAGTTACTAGTATGTAATTTATTACAGATCTGATAAGTCTGCCCCTTGTAATTCAGTAATTTCTCCTCTGTCAGTTGTTTGAAAGTAGTGATCTTTGTCACCATTAGTCTTATTAATATCACTCCCCGGGATTCATGAAGCTTGGCGCAAGGCCGGCGTTAGGCTTGCTCCGACCATGTGGCGTGAAGATGGCGCAGTAGCGCCAAATGCATATTAATGAAGGCGTGCTGCCGCCACATCCAAGTGTATAGGAAACGAGTACAAGTACATAGGGCATGTCGAAGTGCCGCACAGAGGCATGGAAATGTCAGCTGTCGACGTGCAACCTAAAATGCTTGCATATAACAATTTGCAAGCAATAGTAATCACATCTGTCAGTGTCCGTGGATACTGAAATGTATGCAAAGCATGCAAGACAGTTCCTGTGAACACAAAATGAAGAAGCAAACACAAATGCACGGTAGGGAATAACGGGACCCTATCCCTCGAACAAATGACATTGAAAACCATGTGCCCGTAGTCCAATGCCGTGTAGATAGTTATACCAAGTGGAAGTGAAACGCATCATGTTAGCGCGCCGCCAATAAGTACGTCCATCCCAATGGTCAGGGTCACCAGCTGACCCACATTGTGAGGGAGAGTACACAGCTGGGCAGATGTGTCCATAACAAAACCACGATAAATGTAAATATCTAGCAACCGTATGACAGAATTATATCCCACAATGCATGTAATAGTCACATCCAATAGGTATGTCCGTATTTAACATACTATATGTGACAGGAAATAGAATAAGCATGAAAACAAAACAGAAGGAGCATATAAACTGCTACAACAATAAGGCAACATGTAGGCTTAAAGGAACAGTATTATCCATAGCGTTGACTGTGGGTATGTGTTGTCCAGTACAATCGGATATGTGTCCGGAATATATCCCATCCTGGACATAGGAAAAGGTGGCATCCTACCAATGATCAGAACAGTCGGCCAAAATCCGCACATATGTGGTCCAAGCCGTACTTGTTAGGATGTGTCACAATTGAATGGGTATTACCCGGGTGTACCAACCATACTATGTGCGTGATGTATAGCATGTGGAAGGTGAAACATGCCAGGGTAGTCCACACAACCATACAGGTACCTGACATATGTAGTGTATGCAATGTGTTATCTTGACTGTGTCATGGGCCATCAACCAGAGCAGTGATGAACGGAGTGTCAGGAATATGTGTGTGGGGGGATGGGTAATGGTATAATCTTCAAAGGCGAGACTGTGTCGTATGCAGAATAGGTGAACTGGAGGTGTATGAGGGAGCAGCAGGTGAATCAGAAAAAAACACAAAGAACATATATACACATCAGCAATACAACCTGACAAGCCATACTGTAGAACACAATCCCACAAACATATGAATATTAAAATGTGTGATACAAATGTACAGAAATGTCACCGGCACATACCCACAGATTGGTCCTGATGGAACCGGCCAAATCAAATGCAACATACCTGGATGCATAATGGAATACCCATCATCCCCTTCACAGCACACAACCCGCCCCCATACCTGAATGTCCACCAAATCCAGCCATATTTGGCTGCTTGGCACAGCCACATCTACACATAGTGACCACTACTCATATGTAGTAGGCAGTGTCTCCCTAGGCAGTTTCAGGATTGCAAACTATGTATCCCTTGCATGTAAAACCCCCAGCATATTTTCGTAACACCAAAAGAATGGTCGGTATTGGTCTTGTTAAATTTTTGGATATCCCTTATGGGATAAGTAACCTGTGTAAACATTAGAATGGGTATCAAGACACGATGTCCAGTCCTGTAGACATCTGGACACAAGTTGGAATGTGCAGTAGTGGTGCACGAGACTGTCCAGCCCTAGATGGTCATGCAGAACTTACTACCCAGGATCAAACACCTGCCCGTGATGCACATGTCCCGACATGAATAATCGAGAGAATATATTGTACACATTCGCATAGTGGCACATGGAAATAGTTTGATGAAGGCACTGAAGTAAACAGGATACCCCCTGATCCACTGTGTGAGGGACAGTCACTGTGTGGGTAGGTGTGTCCTGACAAACAATGATACAATGCCAAATGTCCTGTGATTGTAGGAAATAACAATGTACGATTCTGCATGTAAGAGTTGCCTAAAGTGGTCATGTCAGGATAGAAAATACGTAATTCGTACAAGAAACAGACCAACAACTAAAATGCTAAAGTTATAGGCTCACAGCTAGGAAAGTAATGAATGATCTAAACCTGCACTGACCGTGGGTATGTGTTGGCCTAAACAATCTGGTGTCCCCAGAATATATCCCAACCTGTACATATGACAATGTGTCAACCCTACCAATGTTCAGAGCATTCGCACAATAACTAGCCAGCCTCTTAATCACTCACAAAGCCAGTGACCTTTGGAGGAAAGGTGTTGAATGAGAATAACTAATTACAACAATGAAGAGTAATAGACGCATTTAACTGCAGAAAATTAGTAGTAATATGAATCTGTCAACATGTTCCAAGTTAATAGTACTAATATGGTAGAAATGTCCATGATTGTCCCTGATTTGTCATAGCCTTGTCCCTGTCACTGTAGAAACTAGTCCAAGAGTATCACAGAGGTCCGTACACATAGGTACACCAACCAACTGTCACATTTGTTGACAGGACTATTGCATACCAGTAGTGAATTTATAACTGATGTCCAGAATAATATTAATTGTATCTATAAATGAATGAAATAGTCAAATGTAAAGGGAAACACGTGGAACCCCCCCACTCTGTATTATGTAGTGGAACCACTCCCTGCCCTATATTATGTAGCACCGACCTAATAATTTGGTCAGAGGTGCTCAAACACCTGTGTCTGTAAACACAGGTAGAATGTTAAAATCTGGACTAACTCTGTCCATGTGCTACGTCTGATATTTGAACAGCGACCGAGTAGTTCTAGTCACCAGTTGGACAAGCCTAAACCCGGACCAGCAAATGAACACCCTGACAATCAAACATACGTATGTGCGAGGACTATAAGCGTAGGAGTTCTGAATATCCTTGGAGTGAGTAGACATGCAGCACGGGTCCAGAGCAGTAGGAAACAGGGAATGTCAGAAGTGTAGTACTGCGGTTTTCCCAGCAGGAGAATGGATGCCTGCTGTGTAAGGGAAACGGTGAGGCATATGTCAGTGTAGCTA